>NC_064818.1:53192258-53225720 GCF_023721935.1 Panthera uncia | reverse complement strand
TTTCTTTCTTTCTTTCTTTCTTTCTTTCTTTCTTTCTTTCTTTCTTTTTGAGAGAGAGATAGAGAGCACAAGTGAGGGAGGGGCAGAGAGAGAGAGAGGAGACAGAGAAGCAGGGATTGTGCTCACCCAAGTGGGGACTTGAATCCACAAACTGTGAGATCATGACTTGAGCTGAAGTCAGATGCTTAACAACTGAACCACCATCGAGGTGCCCTCTTCTTATTTTCGTAACGTTTTCTTTTCTCAAGCTCACTTTATTGTATGAATACAGTATATAATACATACAACATACAAAATATGTGTGAATCATATTTTATGTTTATGTTATTGGTAAGGCTTCTGGTCAAGACTAGGCAATTAAGTTTTTGGGGAATCAAAAGTTATACACGGATTTTTGACTGTGTGGCAGGGAATGGTACTCCTAACCACCCATGTTGTTCAAGGGCCAACCATAGTCTGTATTAACATGTGACTTAAGTTAAAGATTGCATTGGATTTTGAAAATAGCATGAAAAAAGGAATGGGAAATGTTTCATTAATAATTATTTTGATGGAATGTTGAAATAATATTTTGGATATAATGAATTGCACTACATTAAAATTTAATTAATGCATTTAATTAATTACATTGTTATTAAAATTAATTTCACCTCTTTCTACTTTTTAAAAGTGCTGCTCCTAGAAAAATTAAAATGTGGCTTGCATTATACTTCTCATAAGCAGTGTGGGTCTACACCTCTTCTATGAGGTCTAGATCTGATTATCCAACTGCTTTGACATTTCTCCTTGGATGTCCAAGACCTCAAAAACAAAAACATTTTTCTTCAGAAACTTAACTCAAAACCTTCTCCCCCTTCCAAATTACTGTAATAGCCTAGTCTCCTACATCTGCTCTTATCCTCCCACCCTCTACTTCATTGCAGCCAGAGTGATCTCTGCAAAACACAAATCTGATGTTACTGTCCTCCCCATTGCTCTTAGGATTAAAACTAAAATCCTCAACCTGATTTGCAAGAAACAGACTGCACCACCTCTCTCACCATCTTTATCTGTGAGATTCTTGGACTTGCTTTCCTTTTGCCTGGAATACTCTCTATCCATCTCTACCTCAGCTAACTTCCTCTTATTTATTAATTAATTAATTAATTAATTAATTAAAGTAGACTCAAGCCCAGTGCAGAGCCCAATTTGGGGGATGAACTCACAACACTGAGATCAAGACCTGAGCCAAGATCAGGAGTTGAATGTTTAACTGGCTGAGCTTCTCAGGTGCCCCTAACTCAGCTAACTTCGAAAAGTAAGGTATGTTCATTCCTTTAAAAAAAAAAAAAAAGGTGTTTTTTTTTAATGTTTATTCATTTTTTTTTAATATTTTTTTTCTTTTTCTTTTTTAACGTTTATTTATTTTTCAGACAGAGAGAGACACAGCATGAACGGGGGAGGGGCAGAGAGAGAGGGAAACACAGAATCGGAAGCAGGCTCCAGGCTCTGAGCCATCAGCCCAGAGCCCGACGCGGGGCTCGAACCCGCGGACCGCAAGATCGTGACCTGAGCCAAAGTCGGACGCTAAACCGACTGAGCCACCCAGGCGCCCCAATGTTTATTCATTTTTGAGACAGAGACAGAGAGACAGAGAGACAGAGAGCATGAGTGGGGGAGGGGCAAAGAGAGAGGGAGACACAGAATCTGAAGCAGGCTCCAGGCTCTGAGCTGTCAGCAGAGCCCAACACGGAGCTCAAACTCATGAACCTTGAGACCATGACCTAAGTTGGACGCTTAACCGACTGAGCCATACAGGCACCCCTAACTCAGCTAACTTCTAATCATCCTTCAAACATTGTAAATGTGATTTCTTTCAAGGAACACTGCCTGGCTTTCACTTGGTGGCATTCATCACAACTATAATTAATAATTTGTGCCATCTATTAAATGTGTTTCCTTCCCCAGATAGTAAGCTCAATCATATCTATACTGGCTTCCCAATTGTGTAGCCCAGTGCCTAACACAGATACTTAATACATAATTGTTGATACATGAATCTGTGAACAAAGATCTGCTAAATAAGGTATGGTCATAAAGAGATGATGTTATATATTTTTATTTTATTTTAATTCCAGTATAGTTACATACAATGTTATATTAGTTTCAGGTGTAGAATATAGTGATTCAACAATTCTACACATTACTCAGTGCTCATCATGATAAGTGTACTCTTAATCTCCTTCACCTATTTCACTCATCTCCCCACCCAACCTGCCCTCTGGTAACGGTCAGTTTGTTGTCTATAGTTGAGTCTGTTTTTTGGTTTGTCTCTTTTTTGTTTGTTTCTTAAATTCCACAGATAAGTGAAAACATATGGCATTTGTCTTTCCCTGACTCATTTCATTTAGCATTATACTCTCTATCTTTAGCACTATCCATGTTGTTGCAAATGGCAAGATTTAATTCTTTTTATGGATGAATAATATTCCATGTGTATATATATATATATATCATACACATGGAATATTATATATATATCATATATATGTGTGTGTTTTCCACAGTGCTTTCCACAGTGGATGTGCCAGTTTGCATTCCCACCAATAGTGCACAATGGTTCCCTTTTCCCACATCCTCACCAACACTTGTTGTTCTTTGTGTTTTTGAGTCTAGGCATTCTAACAGGTGTGAGGTGATATCTCATTGTGGTTTTGATTGACACATCCCCGATGATAAGTGATGTTGAGCATCTTTGCATGTGTCTGTTGGCCATCTGTATGTCTTCTTTAGAGAAATGTCTGTACACGTCTTCTGTCCATTTTTAATCGGATTATCTGGTTTTTTGGTGTTGAGCTGTATAAGTTTTTAATATATTTTGAATAGTAACACTTTACTAGATATGTCATTTGAAAATATCATCTCCCACCCAGTAGGCTGTCTTTTTTTAGTTTTGTTGATTGTTTCCTTTGCTGTGCAGAAGTTTTTATTTTGAAGAAATCCCAATAGATTATTTTTGCTTTTGTTTCCCTTGCTTCAGAAGACATATCAAGAAAAATGTTGCTATGGCTGATGTGAAAGAAATTACTGCCTGTGTTCTCTTCTAGTATTTTTATGGTTTCAGGTCTCACATTTAGGTCCTTAATCAATTTTGAGTTTCTTTTTTGTATGGTGTAAGAAGGTAGTCCAGTTTCATTCTTTTGCATGTATGTGTCCAGTATTCCCGACACCATTTGTTGAAGAAACTTCTTCCCATTGCACATTCTTGCCACCTTTGTCAAAGATTAATTTACCATATAATTATGGGTTTGTTTCTGGGCTCTTGATTCTGTTCTATTGATCTGTGTGTCTATTTTTGTGCCAGTACCACACTATTTTGAAGAGTACAGCTTTGTAGTATATTTTGAAATCTGGGATTCTGATATCTCTGGTTTTGTTCTTCTTTTTCAAGATTGCTTTGGTTATCCAGGGTCTTTGTGGTTCCATACACATTTTTGGATTGTTTGTTCTTGTTCCGTGAAAATACTATTAGTATTTTGATAGGGATTGCATTAAATCTGTAGATTGCTTTGGGTAGGTAGTATGGACATTTCAACAATATTGGTTCTCTCAATCCATGAGCATGGAATATCTTTCATTTGCTTGTGTTATCTTCAGTTTCTTTCATCAGTGTTTTATAGTTCTCAGACTACGAGACTTTCACTTCCTTGGTTAAGTTTATTCCTAGGCATTTTATTTTTTTGGTGCAATTGTAAAGGGATTTTTTTCTTACATTCTCTTTCTGTTACTTCTTATTAGTGTATAGATATGCAATGGATTTCTGTATATTGATTTTGTATCCTCTGACCTTACTGAATTCATTTATCAGTTTTAGTAGTTTTTTGGTGGAGTCTTTAGGGTTTTCTATATATAGTATCATGTCATCTGCAAATAGTGAAAGTTTTCCTTCTTCCTTACCAATCTGGATACCATTTTGTTTCTTTTTCTTGTCTGATTGCTGTGGCTAGGACTTCTAGTACCATGTTGAATAAAATGGTGAGTGGACATCCTTGTCTTATTCCTGACATTAGGGGGAAAGCTTTTCACTATTGAGCTGTTAGCTGTGGGTTTTTTTTTAAAGATATTATTTTTAGGTAATCTCTACACCCATAGTGGAGCTTGAACTCACAACCCCAAGATCAAGAGTAACATGCTCTACTGACTGAGTCAGCCAGGCATCCCAGCTGTGGGTTTTTTATATACGGTCTTTACTATGTTTATGCATGTTCCCTCTAAACGTACTTTGTTGAGGGTTTTTGTCATGAATGGATATTATACTTTGTTGCATTCTTTTTCTCCATCTATTGAGATGATAATATGGTTTTTATCCTTTCTCTTGCAGATGTGATATATCATGCTGATTGATTTGTGAATATTAAACTACCTTGAAGCCCAGGAATAAATCCCACTTGATTGTAGTGAATGACTTAATGTATTGTTGGATTTGGTTTGCTAATATTTTATTGAGGATTTTTGCATCTATGTTCATCAGAGATATTAGCCTGTAGTTGTCTTTTTTTGTAGTGTCTTTATCTGGTTTTGGTATCAGGGTAATGATGGCCTCATAGAATGAATTTGGAAGCTTTCCTTCCTCTTCTGTTTTTGGGAATAGTTTGAGAAAAATAGGTATTAGCTCTTTAAATGTTTGGTAGAGGGGCATCTGGCTGGCTCAGTTGGTAGAGCATGTGACTCTTGATTTTGGGATTGTAAATTCGAACCCCACGTTGGGTGTAGAGATTATTTAATAAAATCTTTAAAATACACACACATACCTACATACATAGATGTTTAGTAGAATTCACCTCTTAAGCCGTCTGGTCCTGGATTTGTGTTTGTTGGGAGTTTTTTGATTACTGATTCAATTTCTTTGTTGGTAATAGGTCTACTCAAATTTTCTATTTATTCTTGATTCAAATTTGGGAGGCGATGTTTCTAGGAATTTGTCCATTTCTTCTAGGTTGCCCAGTTTGTTGTCATATAATTTTTCATAATATTCTCTTATAATCCTTTATATTTCTGTGGTATTGGTATTTATCCTCTTTCCTTTTTTGATTCTGTTTATTTGAGTCATCTCTCTCTCTCTCTCTCTCTCTCTCCCTCTCTTTGATGAGCCTGGATAAAGGTTTATCAAGTTGGTTGATCTTTTTAAAGAACCAGCTCTGGTTTCATTGATATGTTCTATTGTCATTTTTAGTTGCCACTGAGTTTATTTCTGCTCTAATCTTTAATATTTCCTTCCTCCTACTCGTTTGGGGTTTTGTTTCTTATCCTTCTAGCTCCTTTAGGTGTAAGATTAGGTTATTTATTTAAGATTTTTCTTGTTTTTTGAGTTAGGCCTGTATTGGTATGAACTTCCCTCTTAGAACAACTTTGCTGCATCCCCCAAATTTTGAACAATTATGTTTTCATTTGCATTTGTCTCCATGTATTTATTTCCTCTTTGATTTCTTGGTTGACCCACTCATTGTTTAGTAGCACGCTCTTTAACTTCCATATATCTGTGCTCTTTCCAGATTCTTGCTTGTGGTTGATTTCTAGTTTCAGAGTGTTGTAGTCCAAAAAGATCCATGGTATGACTTCAGTATTTTTTAATTTATTGAGACTTGCTTTGTAGCCTAATATGTGATCTATTCTGGAGAACATTCTGTGTGCACTTGAAAAGAATGTGTATTCTGTGGGCACCTGGGTGGCTCAGTCAACTGAGTGTCTGACTTTGGCTCAGGTCATGATCTCGCTGTTCATGGGTTCCTGCTTCCTACTTTTCTTACTCCTGCCTATGATCTTTCCTTACCACTCAAAGAGATCCTCCTGGATCTAGATTTCTGTTTCCTTCCCTAGATCCAGGAGGTTTTCAGCTATTTTTTCAAATAAATTTTCTGCCCCCCTTTACACTCTCTTCTCCTTCTGGGAGCCCTATAATGCAAATGTTTTTATGCTTGATGGTGTTGCTGAGTTCCCTAACTCTGTTTTTATTTTTTTCTCCCATTCAGCTTGATGGCTTCCCATTACTCTGCCCTCCAGGTCACTGATCCATTCTTCTGCTTCCTCTAGTCTACTATTTATTCCATCTAGTGTATTTTTTATTTCAGTTTGAGTACTTCATCTCTGATTGGTTCTTTTTTTGTTTTCTATTTCTTTGTTAAGGGTGTCACTCTTTTCTCAAGTCCAGTGGGTATCTTTATGACCATTAATTTAAATTCTCTGTCAGGCATATTACTTATCTCTGTTTGTTATCTCTTGCTGTGATTTTGTTCTGTTCTTTTCTTTGGGACAAATTCCTCTGTCTCCTCATTTTGTCTAATTCTCTGCATTTTTTTCTTCTCTGTGTTAAGAAAGATAGCTACATCCCCTGTACTTGAAAGTAATGGCCTTATAAAGAAGAGGTCCTGTAGTGCCCTGGCGTGCAGTGTTCCCTGTTCACCAGAACCTGGCACTTCAGGGGTGTCTCCTATGTGTGATGCATGTGCCCTGTTGTTGTGGCTGAGCCACTTTTTACTTCAGTCCAATTGTCTGCGATGGCTCTCTTTGCCTATTGTGGGCAGGGTTTGGTCCCTGTGCTGTTAGTGGACCAGTCTGGGGCCACCTTTGGCTTGAGTTGAGTCAGACCAGGGGTTGGCCAGAGATGCATTAGCACAAACTGCAGGGTGTTTCTTGTGTTGTCTTCTGAGAGACTTTCATTGGTTGAAGGGGCCCACAGTCAGACCAGATATCTGCCCCAGACCACTGCTAGGGCTGCAGGCAGACTGGTGTGTGTGGTTATCTTTTCTCCCTGGGGCAGGAGTCACTTTGGAGTGGTGCTGGGTCATCAGGGCTGCTTACACATTGCTAGGCTTGTTGCACCACTTTGGATGGGCTCTGGTCAAGGGCATATTGGACGGGGCAGGTACACAGAAGAATGTGGGGCTGGGGGCCTGGGGCACACAGTGTTAGCAAGGTTTGTGTAGGTCTGCTGTGGAAGGGGACCTGTGGCCACCAGAACCAAGGCTGGCTGGATTAGAGGGAGTGGATCCCAAGAAGCACTTGGGAGCAGGGTGGGTTGTGTTAGCAAGGTCTGTTGTGATAGACCTGGAGTGAGACACCTGCATGTCCTCAGGAGAACACAAGGGTGGGGGCAGGCTGTTAGCAAGTTAGGTAGTGTTGGAACAGTGCTGGTTCACAGGTGTCCATGTGTTTATGTTGGGAGGTGGGGGAGGAGATGGCATCTACCAGCTCCTTTGTTCCTGGAGAAGTCTCTCAATGATCCCTACCCTTCCAAGCACATGCTCTGAGATTAGTAAACAAATCTCCCTCTTGCACACCCCAGGTGATTTTCAAACTGCTGCTTCTAGGTTGTATCTCCAGGGGCTGTTTGTTGTGCTATCTTTTTAAGGCTGGGGACTTAGTTTCCTCTCACCATCCCAGCTCTTCCAGAACTGAGCTCACTAATTTTCAAAGTTCCAGGTATAGGCCCCTGCTTCACATGCAGGATCCCCGTGCCTGAGGTGCTTGGTGTGAGAGTCTTGTCCTCTCCCCTTTCCATGCCTGTATTGTTCTTCCCTCCCACAGACAGTCGCACAGTTCCATTTAGCTTCTAAACACATCTCTGCCCTTCCTACCCTCTGCAATGTGGTCCCCTTCTCTACATTTAACTGTGGAAAGTCTGTTCTGCCAGTCTTCAGATCACTTTCTGGGTTACTTACATTGATGTAGGTGTTATCTTGTTCCATGGAACAAGATGAGCTTAGGGTCCTCCTACTCCATCTTCCCCAGAAGTTTGATGTTATACATTTTTCAAACAAATGTACCAGGTACAAATATCAAAATAAGTGTTATTCTTTAAATCATTTTTGAAAGGAAATAAACTGATTCCAACAAACTACTCAAAGCACTCAAGTAGCTCATGATATTTGGGATGATCCTGGTATTATTTTACAAACCACCCAAGAAAAGAGTCTCGTTTATTGCTCCTTATTTTAGATTATATAATATTTAATGATACACCTTATTCATCAAACTTAGTTTTGAATGATTTAAGAGATATTATCAAAGAGTATGCTCCAAAGCAGCAATGTCCAATTAAATTTTCTGCAGCAATGGAAATGTTCTATGTCTGCACTGTCCAATTTAGTAGCCACCAGCCACAGGAGGCTATTGAATACTTGGAATGTGGCTGGCACAATTAAAGACAAGATCTTTTATTTTAATTAACTTAAGTTGAAATAGCTGTATAGGGCTAATGACTATCAAATTGGGTAGCATACATAGCTTACAGCCATCACCAAAGACAAGTGCCTAAAATACTTTTGCCCTCAATATATGCCAGCAATCTTATTAAAATTAATGTATGACCTTAATAAATAGCTAACTTGCATATATAAATTGATCTTTGTGTTAAATAAACCAGTGATATTGCTATAAAGATTCATTTCATATGCCAGTGCCTACTCTTCAAATACTCATACTTTTTATTTAAAGACTTTGTTCCATTTTGTGGGTCCAATACAACACAGAATCACAACAGAGTCAATGGTGACCACTGTGATTGCAGAAGTATTCTTTGGGAACACGGAGCTCAGGTCTGTCATGGATTTTGCCTCCTAGACAGTCCCCCTCTCCAATGATGCAATAATGAACATGTAAAAAGGTCAAATCAAGAAGGCATGTACTTTTGGAGCTGGTAAACAAATAGCAGAACCAAGATGTCACGAGACTTCAACTGTGAGTGAAGTTTTGCCAAGAGAGCCGACATCACTCAACATTAAAAGGCAAGAGACCATCGACAATGAGATAATATCAGCCTTCTGTGCTTACAAAGGGGCTGCTGTGCACAGTTCCACTGAGTTGAGTTCGTGTTGCAAAGGAATGCCAATGAAATATCCAGGCCTCTGCTATACAGCAACTGATTTGGGTGGGTGGCAAAAGTTTTAGAAGCCCGGCATATGCATCCATCTTTCCAGTCTCACAGTTTAGTAACTTCAAATACAAGAAAATATACTTTTGAAGATGTATTCCAGAGCCTCCATGGTCAAGTTAACTTCTGAACATATGTATAGTTCATGTACATACGTGCCAATATGTACAACATTAGCATATTGATATATTCTGGGCCATTTTAGTTTTATTTACTTGTAGATTAATTTCAATGAAAGTTTAAAAAGGTGTGTTTACAACATAAATTTACATTTACCATATGCTTATTACTTAACAGATTAAATAATGACCACATTATAAGGTACTCATGAGAGATTCATGTTTTAGAAATTTTACTTTGATGAGTTTGAAAGGAAGCAGAAATAAATCACAACAGAGTTAATGACCCTAATTATTTTTAAAAATTTATTTATTTAATTCAAGTTAGTTAACATACAGTGTAGTACTGATTTCAGGAGTAGAACCCATTGATTCTGTCACTTACATATGACGCCCAGTGCTCATCCCAGCAAGTGCCCTCCATAATGCCCATCACTCATTTAGCCCATCCCCCCAACCTACCTCCCCTCCAGCAACCCTCAGTTTATTTTCTGTATTTAAGAGTCTCTTATGGGTTGCCTCCTCTGTTTTTGTCTTATTTTTCCTTCTCTTCCCCTATGTTCATCTGTTTTGTTTCTTAAATTCCACATATGAGTGGGGCACCTGGGTGGCTCAGTCGGTTAAGCATCCGACTTCGGCTCAGGTCATGATCTCACAGTTTGTGAGTTCGAGCCCCACATCGGGCTCTGTGCTGACAGCTTAGAGCCTGGAGCCTGCTTCAAATTCTATGTCACCCTCTTTCTCTGCTCCTCCCCTGCTCATGCTCTGTCTCTCTCTCCTTCAAAAATAAATAAAAACATTAAAAAAATTTTTTTAATTCCACATATGAGTGAAATTATATATTTGTCTTTCTCTGACTGACTTATTTCGCTTAAATAATACACTCTAGTGCCATCCATGTTGTTGTAAATGGCAAAATTTCATTCTTATTTTCAATGATATTAACTAGCTCTTCAAATGTTGGAAATTTCCCAAGAAATCTGTCCACCCATGAATTCATTTCAAATTACTATATTCGATACATGTATATTTTCTTTGCATTTTTAAAACTGATTTTGCTTCTTTCTTTAGTATTTTGGAGATGAGGAACAGATCTTCTCCACATTCTTTGACCTTCAAAGTGCTTTATACAATGCTAATAAATTTTATTATTTTGGTGACAGTAGTAATTGAATAAGAAGAACAAAGAGTACAGTGCTGTGACACATCCACAATGAAACAAGGAGTAAGAAGTAGAGATAGTACTAGATCAGAGAATATCAGCACAAAATATTCCCACAAAATACTAGCGCATATCTGGATGTAGTGAATTAAGTATCTGTTTCTGTTAAAGTACTAATAATAATTATTGCTGAACAAACATAAACACAATTCTCTTCCTACCACTAATTGATTCAAGGCATTCTCTCTTCCAGAATGAACATTGTTTCCATTTTACCCCCTTAATTCAATGGATATTGACTTGCTCCTGAGCTGCCAGAACCTCCACTCCTCCTGAAAGCTCTGATTTACCATAACTTCCTTCCCTCGCCCAACCCCAACCAGACCCCCTCAAGATTTGATTTACCTTAACATTTTCTGGCAATGGTTTGTTCTGGGTCAGCCCCACAGCGATCAAAGCAATCACAGCCATGATAGAGGAGAAGCCAAGGATGATCAGTATATTTCTAGAACAAAAACTCTTCAGTTCAGACTCTAAAATCAAAAGCAGAAAAGGAAATATCATTAAGAAGTCAACAAACATTGACTTTTCCTCTACTTTCTGTATTGTCTTGTGCTCGCTATCTGGAGACATCAAAGATAGATAAAGGTCCCTCTTTATTCATAAAACACTTGCAAAGTAATAGGTAAATAATTCAAGAACAAAAGGATTTGTTTGTTCTGTGATGAGGACCAAGACTGAATTAGTGGCTTTGGTAAGGAGAATGGACAGAATTGGGTCAGTGGTCAGATAAGGAATGAGGAGACAGAAGAATCCCAAATTGGCAGTTTAATAGGTCATATAGGTCCATCAGGATACAAGTAACAAATAACAAAAAAGCAAGAATCTTCCTCATTTCTCAAATATACCACAAAATGTTTAAGATGTTAAAAAGTATTTAAAAAAAAAGATGTTAAAAAGTATTCAGAATATATCATCAAACATGAAACTCCCACTACCTCAAGATATTTTCTGGCTTGATATCCCCTTGCATTTCAGCCACATTATATGTTGTAATTGGTAATAGCATAGAGGCTGTGGAGTTTTGAACATATCTTCATTCCCATTATCTCATCTATTCTGTTCTTAACCTGTCATGGGACATAAAAAAGCTCCAAGCAAAGAATTAGATAAAAGGCAAAAATTACTTTGATCATTATGAAGACAGCATATAGCAGAAGTGAACAAGAAATGGAATGCTGCCCACTCCCTCCATTCTAACAACTCACTCTCTTCCTCTTTCAACTTCCCAAACTATCCCTAAACTTTTTTCTTAGACTTTGAAGAAGAAGGATAGGATAAAGCAATAAAGAAGCACGTGAAATGAGATGGGTTCTACAGAAGAGACTGCACTTCTCTAAAGACAGGGCACGGGATTAAAACAGCTGAAAGAGGAGCCCAATTGAGCCTTTCCCTCTGGGTTTCCCTCTTGATTAGCAGCAGCTACCGCATACTGAAACAGGAGTTCCTCCTTAAACTTTTGAGCAGAAGCTTGGATTTAATCCAAAGAATTGTAACTGCATGGGTCTCCAGTCTGCTCATCAACCTCTAGTATCTTGACCAATCTTTACCCATCAGACCAAACAGTATAAAACTTAGGAGAAAAAGTTTTAACAAAATCATTAGCTACTGCTTCCAAACACAGCAACAATAGATGAAATATACAGCACTTCCCCCACCCCTTCTCCCTTCTCAAAAGAACTTCAATTTTGTTCAGATGCTTGCCATTCCTCCAAGCGGTCCACATACCTCATGGGAAAAGGATACAACCCTCCAGCTCAGGGTCAAGCCTGATTGTTGTGCATAATCTCATTCCCTCACCAATGACTAGTTCAACAATGGATATGTACCCAAAAATAGTCCATGAGATCCTAGAGGAAGGCTGCTGGGGCAAGTTCAGGAAAAGAAAGGCAGCATTCTCGTCTTCCTCAGACATTGCCCTGCCTGGATAGGATGACATCCAATGATGGCAGAACACAGAGATGGAGAGAACTTAAGTTTTTGATGGCATTTTGTACTGGTGAAACAACAAATCCTGATCCAGTCCTCCCATGAGACTTATGCTTTGGCCCAGTTAGAGTCAATATTTTAATACTTTGAAGCCAAAACATCCTAATATAACTGGTATGACAGAAGTGTGTTTGATGCCAAGGTTCTGAAGTCTGGAAAAGAGCATCCCCTAGGTACTACCTGCCTCAGTTCCCAAAGTTATGATATTGACAATCACAACTCGTAACAAGCAGCACTTTGGATGAACAATTACAAATCAAATACCAAGGGTAGCGCACTGCAGCAATGTTTCTACTTTAATTGAATTTTGAATGCTCTACTCCCTCAAGCTGTTCCCAAAAAATCTACCTATTAAGTTGTTTTGTTCTCATAAGTATGACAATTTTGCTTTCTCACTTTCCTTCCACATCCATTGGGCACTAATCTTAGTGGTGAAAAAGACCAACAAGGTCCCCACTCTTTGGAGTTCACAATCTAGCTGGGGAGATAAATAAACCAGAACAGAAGTGACAAATAAGTGACTTCAGGTCATGATACATGCTAAGAAGAAATTTAAACTAAGGAATGTTTACAGTTTAATGGAAATTAAGTAATGGGATATGCAGCAAAGTTGTGGTGGGAGAATTAAACTGAAGCAGGAAAGCCTCTCCAAGAAGGTGACATTTGAGCTGAGACCTGGATGTTGAGCTATGAGAAGGAGTAACAACATTTCAGAAAAAGGGGACAGCAACTGCAAAAGCCCTGAAGTAGGAAACAGCTCAATGTGACTGTTTCTTCCATTTCCTAATGAGATTATTTACTAACGTCATTATTCCTGAACAGTTGGAAATATACTTTCCCACATTTACCCAGGTTTTCGATGACATCCATATTATTAGAATGTATTGAAGACTTTTATCATATTCTTATTAAAGATAAGACAAGAAAAAGAACTTGAAGAGAAAGCTAAGGAACTTTTCATACACGTTTTTTAAAATAAACCAAAAAAATAATGGCTCAGTTTGTTTTTTATGTAACTGGCTAGATTCCCAGGGAGGAGTAATTAAAATACTACCATGTTTTCTATGGATTATGGCAGGTAGTTTCCCAAAGCCCTGATCACATGCAGGAAGCCAGACTCTTCTTAGGAGGTGGTCCTAGATGTACCACTAAACACAAGGGTCCAGGTGGGACTTAGCTGTGTTGTGCTCATAAAAAGGGAACCACTTAGGTTACTACCCCTCTTCTCTGGCCCCCAGAAATCTTTCAGATGTCATGACTGCTTTTATCAAATCCTGTTATGGAAAATTCACAGGGACTGTGTCTCCCAGACTCCTTGAAAAGCCCTTAATTTGCCTTGTGGATAACAGAAATTTGGTTTCTATCACACCATGTGAAATACGATTTCAAAAACCAATTTCAAGAAACATTTTTTATCAGAATATCTAATGGCAAAGTGTTGTGTTTGTTTTCCTTTGAATTGTCTCACTATACTGGAAAATTCAAGATTACTACTTCCTTCCCATTTTCCCCTTTCATATGATGAGCAGGGAAATGTTTCTATTTAAGATGAGAGAACCAAGTAGAAAGTTCAGCTCTCACTTGAGACACAAAACTGAAGGAAACGCAAGCTTTGAGAAACTGATTGATTTCAAGCCAATTAGCTATGTCTGAGGAAAAAAACCAAAAACAAAAAATGATGTTTTTATTCTTATGCAACAGCCATCCTGACATCTATAGTTAGCATCCTATTAAAGTGAAGATCAGTCTTATTTAGTTTTGTCCTTAGTGAAAATTCTGCTGAACAGAGAAATCCTGGCATCTCTACTTCATGATATCAAAGACGCAATATCTTAAAATTTTACTATATGAATAAAAAGATTTGGAGTGTTGGCAGATGTGGTGGCTTTCAGGCAAAAACAACCCAAGTTTTACTCTGCAGATCCTGTGTGACTCACTAGATTCAGACCGTTTCCAATTTGATGGGTCACATCCGGACTAAGCTTGGCTCATCACATAGAAGAAGAGCAAACACAGACAAACACTGGTGAGTAAACACCAGTAGAGTGCTGTGGCCCTTGATGTGGGCATTGACAAAGCCCAGTGACAGGATAGTCACTGAAGTTCAAGGGCCTGGTCCTAATCTGGCCCCACCATTCCCCCAAATCCCAGTGTCAAAGTCCCTGCTCCATTTCTCCTATCTTCCTTCTTTTCCATCAAGTAGTTGTTCTTGGTGACACACATTTAGATTGTTCTCACACTTCAGGGTTTTAAGATCTTTCTCAATTCTCAGTTCATTCCAGGTGCCTTAGACCCACCCTCTTCTGTGGTGATATCCACTCTGGTCCAGTCACTTCCACCTCTGCTACGGCAGACCTTTCTTATACCTTCCACCCCTTCCAGTGCCCTTCCCTATCAGAATCCATCCATGTATGGCTGCAGAAATCTCCCATAACTGACATTCCCATGGTTCTTCCTGATCAAGAGTCTAAGATAGCTTCCTGTGGGCTGCCAGATGAAAGCCATACTGATCTACCTATACCTCTCAACCCTCTGGAAATGTAAGCCCTTTCTATCTCACCATTCCAAGAAGCAGATGTTTTTCTTCAAGATCATACTGCCTGACATTATGTTCACTAGAATGTAAATATCCTGAGTGCAGGGACTTTTCTTCTGGCTTGCTCATTGCCATATTCCCAGTATAATGAATAAATAAATCTTCAGATTCTTCTCCTGAGAATCTGAAATTTCTATCACTTAGAATTCTATTCCCCTCTTTCTCCACTTCTTTTTCCTTGTCTCTTTTAAAATCAAGCTCAATAGCCAGACTTCAAGCTGTATCACAAAGCTGTAATCATCAAGACAGGATGGTACTGGCACAAAAACAGACACTCAGATCAATGGAACAGAATAGAGAACCCAGAAGTGGACCCACAAACGTATGGCCAACTAATTGTTGACAAAGCAGGAAAGAATATCCAATGGAATACAGACAGTCTCTTCAGCAAGTAGTGCTGGGAAAACTGAACAGCGACGTGCAGAAAAATGAACCTCAACCACTTTCCTACACCATACACAAAAATAAACTCAAAATGGATGAAAGACCTCAATGTAAGACAGGAGGCCATCAGAATCCTCAAGGAGAAAGCAGGCAACAACCTCTTTGATCTTGGCCACAGCAACTTCTTATTCAACAAGTCTCTGGAGGCAAGGGAAACAAAAGCAAAAATGAACTATTGGGACCTCATCAAAATAAAAAGCCTCTGCACAGCGAAGGAAACAATCAGCAAAACTAAAAGGCAACCGACAGAATGGGAGAAGATATTTGCAAATGATGTATCAGATAAAGGGTTAGTATCCAAAATCTCTAAGAACTCACCAAACTCAACACCCAAAAAACAAATAATCCAGTGAAGAAATGGGCAAAAGACATGAATAGATACTTTTCCAAAGAAGACATCCAGATAGCCAACAAACACATGAAAAAATGCTCAACATCACTCATCATCAGGGAACTACAAATCAAAACCACAATGAGATACCACCTCACACCAGTCAGAATGGCTAACATTAACAACTCAGGCAACAACAGATGTTGGTAAGGATGTGGAGAAAGAGGATCTCTTTTGCACTGCTGGTGGGAATGCAAACTGGTGCAGCCACTCTGGAAAACAGTATGGAGGTTCCTCAAAAAATTAAAAATAGAATTACCCTATGACCCAGCAATTGCACTACTAGGTATTTATCCAAGGGAGGCAGGTATGCTGTTTTGAAGGGGCACATGCACCCCAATGTTTAGAGCAGCACTATCAACAATAGCCAAAGTATGGAAAGAGCCCAAATGTCCATCGATGGATGAATGGATAAAGAAGAAGTGGTATATATATACACAATGGAGTATTATTCGGCAATCAAAAAGAATGAAATCTTGCCATTTGCAGCTATGTGGATGGAACTGGAGGGTATTATGCTAAGCAAAATGAGTCAGAGAAAGACAAATATCATATGACTTCACTCATATGAGGACTTTAAGACGCAGAACACAAGGGAAAGGAAGCAAATATAACATAAAACAGGGAGGGGGACAAAACATAAGAGACTCTTAAATATGGAGAATAAACAGAGGGTTACTGGAGGGGTTGTGGGAGGGGGATGGGCTAAATGGGTAAGGGGCACTAAGGAATCTACTCCTGACATCATTGTTGCACTATATGCTAACTAACTTGGATGTAAATTAAAAAAATAAAATAACAAAGTAAATAAATAAAAATTAAAAAAAATAAAATCAAGCTCAATAGGAAGCTATGTTCCCATCCATATGCTTCAAAGCTCAATTGTTCCAGTAGTTCTCTCTCCATGTGCTGCTTCTGGATACTTAATGGATTGAGCCATTTCAGTTTGGGAGGTCTATAGCTATTTGGGGAGGGGCTATGCTTCATTTGTTTTTTCAATTAGTCATTCAATAATTATTTATGGAATGTATTATACTGTGCACTAGACCTGCCCTAGGCTCTAAGCTACAGCAATGAACAAAACAGATAAGCATCCTCATCCACATGGTGCTTATATCCTAGTCTGGAAGAAAAGACAACAAACAAGATAAGTAAAATTTAGGGTATATTACATAACCATAAGTGCTAAGGAAGGAGGAGAAAAAAGCAGGAAAGGTGATGAGAAAGGATAAGTCTATTATGAAAGGTCTCTCTGAGATGGTGATATTGATGCCGGTCAAAGATGTGAAAAGAAAGCATGCATACCTGTTGAGCAAGAGCATTTAAAGCAACCAGAATTGCATGTGCAAAGGCCCTGAGGTGAGACAGTGCCTGGTCATGAGGTCAGTGTGACTGGAAGAGTGATGCAGGGGAGAATAATAAAAGATTGTCAGGTGGGTAACTGGGTTGCTTGCTTATAGGACCTTGCAGGTTCCAGCAAGGTTTTGCCTTATTCTAAGAGATCTGACTTATTTCTAGTCATTTGTATTATCTACACTCAGCACCATAAGATAAAGAAGAAATCATCAAGGGCCTTTAAAGTCCCTGGAAAGGGAGGATGTGGCCTTTTAGGCAGCACACACCTGCCTCTTGTGATGAGGTGCTGAGGCTACCCCAATGAGGTCAGGTCACAGCACAATCACACAACCAAATATAGGCAGACATGGCTCTGTTGAAGAAAAGACTGTGCCAAGACCAGGTGAGATGGATCCAGGAAGAATAAATACTACCACGTGGGAGGTCTTCTCTATACCTTCTGGCCTTGGTGGATCAGGACCAGAGAATCTTTGCTGAGAGAACATCATCATGAGGGTTCACTGAGCCAATAGTCACCATGATCCATGAGCAGAATGCTAAATTCCACAAACATCTGAAGGGTGGCTCAAGATATAGCAGAGCCCAGACAAGCTCACCTTTGTTCAGCCTCTCTGAGTGTCCACTTCCTCATGTGCAAAATGGGGTCCATAATAGTACTTACTTCATAGGGTTGCTAGGTAAGATTCAATGAGCAAACAATACATAGCAGCCTATACTTCAAGAGCCTTCACTGTACTCCAGATTCTGCTCTTAGCACTTTGAATATAGCCACCCATTTAACCCTCACAACAATCCTGTGACGTAGATGTACTATTATCATCTGCATCAATTTCCTAAGGCTATCAACAACAAACTACCACAAACTTGGTGACTTAAAGCAATAGAAACTTATTCTCTCACAATTCTGGAAGGCAGAAGTCCAGAATCAAGGTGTCAACAGGGCCAAAGGCTCTGGAGGAGATTTCTTTCTTGCGTCTTCCAGTTTCTGGTGGCTCCTGGTATTCTTTGGCTTGTGGCTACATCGCTCCAATCACTGCCTGCACATGGCCTTTTTCCCTGTGTCTGTGTGTGCTACATTTCCCTCTCTTTTCTCTTATAGGACACCAGTGATTGGATTTAGGGCCCACCCTAAATACAGAATGAACTCATCTCAAGATCCTTAATTACATTAGCAAAGACCCTTTTTCTAAATAAGCTCACAATTTACAGGTAGGTACTATTATCATCATTAATGTCACTCTACAGATGAGGAAAGTGAGTCACAGAGAAGCTAAGTAAGTTGCCCAAAGTTACACCGATGTAAATGTTGGGACCAGGAAGTAAACACAGGTATTCTGGACCCAGAGGCCAGGCTTTTAACCACTGCCCTACCCTGCAGCACATGACTGAGGCTTAGTACAGTGCTTGGCACATAGTACCGGTGCTGTATGTGGGAGCCAGTCCCATCATCCAGAAGTGAAAAGTGACTGACTTTGAGGATTTGGCTATAAGAGTGGTCTGGACTGTTGTCATAGGTGACAACAGACAATGTTTTACCTTTAAAATAGAGTCTTCGGTCCCTAGGAGTCAGAAGCTTGGAGCTAAGTAGCAGAGGCTGAGATTGTAATTCCCCAAGAAGTTAAGGGACTTGGTCAAAGTCATACATTTTGTTTGTTGGTTTGTTGGTTTGTTGGGGGGGGGGGGGGGGGAGGGGCAGAGAGAGAGAGAGGAACCTGAAGCAGGCTCCAGGCTCTGAGCTGTGAGCACAGAGCCTGACATGGAGCTCTAACCCACAAACCATGAGATCATGACCTAAGCCAAAGTCAGACGCTTAGCTGACTGAGCCACCCTGGTGCCCCTCAAAGTCATACATACAGACGTGTGGCAAATGGCAGAGAGGGTTTTGATCCAAGTCTCTCATGTCCACTCCACTGCCTCAGCCATTGCTCTGCATTAGGGACATGTAAAAATTAATTACTCAGCTTCGTTCCTTGACTCGATGCAAAAGAACACACCCCAAGTTCTGTTCAAATGAAAAGATCATATTTCATCTCACACCCCCCATATTTTCCCAATTAATAAATCCGGAGTCAAATTTGAGGACAAAGCTGTTTAATTTGGTGGGGTTTTTTCCTGTGTTTTTAAGTCAAGGAAGTCAGTACAATGTCAACAAATACACAAATGCTAAAAATAAACTGAAAGGCCTCAATGATGACTAGTTAGTTAAAGGGCAAAAGGCAAAGGAGAGGGAGGGAAAACACGAATGACCCAGGCTTGGGAGACATGGGCAAGAAGACAGATCCAGAGAATAAGAGGGGAAGGGAGAGGTGGAGGATGGGAATGGAAAGAGAGGGAGAGATAATTAATTGAGTAAATTACCCATGCCCTGTCCTACTGATCCCTTGAACCACAGACTTCAGAGGAAGCTATTTGCTTCTATTTATGATCATTTATTCCTAATCTTTGAAATGTTAATTAGCTGACTAATTTCAGCCCACAACTCTTTAGAAAAGGAGCACATTTATCTTAACAAAGTGGCTTGGCTGGTCCTGAGTGAGCCCCATCTGAGGCTCAGCTTTGGGCAGGAGGAGCCCAGCTAGGGACACTCAGGCAGTAGAAATGCGAGTAGGGGTGCTGAGCTCTTCCTGCAAATTGGATTCTGCCACCCCCATGTTCCCCTCTCCAAGGCTCTTGCTGTGAGCTGTGCTCTTTTCAGATTAGCAGCAAGTAACTGACTTTGCATTTGGTGTGCCTGACTGGAAAAATTGTTAATGACTGCAAAAATCAAATGCCAATAGGGGCTCTATGTATGAGAAATAAGGAAGCAAAGGAGTCACCTTCCTCGCTCTTCTCCTTACTTCCTCCCACCATACCATCTACCACCTCACCCACACCCCTTCTGGCCTCTCCTGAATTGCTTTGCCCATAGACTGCATGGAGCACAATAAGTCTTTGTGGTCATCATGGAATCCCGTATTCAAGTATAGGGCTGGCAAGGAAGAAGGTTGTTTCCAGCAAAGTGACATCACTGAGACTGCAGACAGGAATTCCCTGTGTCCCAGCCAACAAGTGTAACAATCTCATGTATTGATGGTCTTTGCACTAAGCACATTGCTTTCACTAAATGAATCCTCTTCCACAACTGAATTGAAGAAATGCACCCTGGGGACTCTGCCCTTTCTCAGAGCAGCTGCATTTGTCAATAAGCTTTGGTTAGTTTCAGCCAGTGACAAAGACTATGAAAATCTGTACTGGCCATATATCACCAGAGTAGGGGGTCAGAGCCAAGGTGGAGTAAACTGACTCACTCAGGTTACCTAGACTTACAGTCCCCTGTGTTCTATACCTTACATTCATAAATTCTCTCATTTCTATCTCCACATCTTTGCACCCATGAGATATAAAAGTCAGAAGCAACATAAAAATATTTCTGCAGCAAAATATGCCATAAACAAGGTAAAAAGTTACAAAGTACGAAAAATGTTTGTAACAGCTATGAACCAGTTAGTTTCCTTAATATACAGAGTCATTAAAAATCATTAAGAATATGATCAACCTATCTAATAGAAAAGTAAGCAAAAACCATGAATAGGCATGTCAAAGAAATATATTCTTAATATATTAAATGTATTCTCAGTGTCCTTAATTAAAGAAATGCAAATGAAAAAATGGGATAACTTTTATCACTTATCAGAATAGAAAAGTTTTTTTATTTGATAACATTACTAAATGCTTATTAGAATGCCCCCCCCCCAAATACTGACAATACCAAATGTTGGCAAGGATGTGGAGCAACTAGAACTCTCATGTTGCTACCGGGGATGCAACATGGCACAGCCACTTTGGAAAGAGTTTGGCAGTCCTTTATGAAGTTAAACATATAATTGCCATATGACCAGGCAACCCCACTCTTAAGTATTTATCCAAGGAGAGTTAATACATAGGCCTACACAAAAACCTGTACCTAAGTATTTGTAACATCACCCAAAACTCAAAATAACCCAAATGCCCATCAACTAGTGAATGTACCCAAATTATGACACAATCATACAGTGTAATTCTACTCAGCAACAAAAAAGGAATAAACTACTGATAAATACAACAACATGAATGAATCTCAAAAGCATTATGCTAGGTGAAAGAAGCCAGACTCAAAAAGGCTATATACTGTAGGATTTCATTTATACAGTATTCCGGAAAAGGCAAAACTAAGGACAGAAATCAGATCAATGGGTAGAGGTTCAGGAACAGAGGACTGACTACAAAATGCAAAAGGTCATGAGGGAATTTTCTGAGATCATGGAAATACTCCGTATCTTGATTGTGGGGGTAGTTAGATGACTATATACATTTGTTTAAAATTCATAGAACTGTATACCTAACAAGGGTGAGTTTTCAGTAAGGAAATTCAATAGAGAAATTCTATTTATCAACAAGGAAATAACAAGGAAGCGGGGAAACAGGCATTTCTTACATGTTGGTGAGAGTAAAAATTCATACAACTTTGGTGGGTGGCAATTTTGTAATATGTATGAAAGAGTGAAGTGTACATATCCTGTAACCTAAGAATTCTACTTCTAAAAATTTAACCTGCTAATGATACTTATGAATATATGAAAAGATGAATGTATAAGGATGTTTGGTGCAGCATGATTTGTAATAGCAAGACTAAAAATGACAAAGGTCCATTAATTGGGGTCTGGATATTAAAATTCTAAAACACAGCAGATAATACTATTCAGGCATGAAAAAAAAAGATTTTGATCTATGAATGTTGATACAAACTGTCTTCAAAATATTTTATATATGCAAAGCAAAATGTGGAGCAATATGTACAGTATGTTCCCATTGGATAAAGGCATAGACATCTCTGGAAGAATATGGATTCGCTAGGACTCAGGACTCAGCATATAGTCATACTCATGGCTTAAGATTTATTACAGTGAAAGGATATGAAGCATCAGCAAAGACAAAAAAAAACAAAACAAAAAAACAAGCATGGGACTATGTCTAGGGAAAACAGGTACAAGCTTTCAAGAGTCTTCTCCCAGTGGAGACCACAGGACATACTTAATTCCCCCAGCAATGAGTTAGAACAACATATGTGAAATATTGCCTACCAGGGAGGCTCACCAGAGACCCAGTGCCCAGGGCTTTCACTGGGAGCTGATACATAGGCACCTTCCATTCAGCATACACTAATATTCCAGATGGAATTCCTTTCCCAGAAGGAAAGCAGGGGCTCAGCACAAACCACGCTACCTGCACAGTACAAGCACAGCAAGCCATCCCCACCAATCCTCAGAATGGTGACAACTCTTCTGAAACCCAAGCCCCCAGACACGATCAAAGGGATTCAACCCAGCAAGCAGGTCCTCTCAAGGACAGCAGTCCCAGGTCTGCATGTTGATTCCTTCTGCACCAAGCAATTCTTAAAATATTTTACCACATGACCTTCCTTACTCCTTCCCTCTCTCCTTTTCCTCTCTCCTTCTCCTCCTTCCTCTTCCCCTTCCCTCCTCGTTTCCCTGAGTAATTTAAAATTCTTAATAGAAATTCCTGAAAACCCAGAGGCTTTGAGTTGAAGAAGAAATATTTACAGAGGGTTTCCAGTTTAGAGTAAAGTGGCAAAGATGCTAGGAGCCCAGAAGTTAGGGAATAAGTAAATGGGAAGTTTTGCATTGGTGGTTTGATGCTGACTTTACAGATTCTCTGCTCACTGCCACCCTGCTACCCACTGACCAACCTTGATGAGGCCAAGTAGCCATCTCTGGATCCCCACTCATTCATTCTTCTCAGGTCATTTAATCTCTTTTGTACTCTTTGAGGCAGAGCTTTGGGTGGATTCAGAGCTTTATTTTGAGGGAAATTTGGCATCTCCTCTTAGGTACCTCTGCTGTTATGTAAATACAAGAGGGAACACCTCTCTGGATAAGATATAGTCAAGTTTCTAAATTCTCTGGTAACCATCACAGATCATCAGTATTAAGCAGCTGGCTCTCTCTTTAACCAGCAACACAGAATATCTGTACTTTAGATACTTATGTGAGAACTCAATCTTAGGTTGAATAAGTATCTAGTTCCTGTCAAGGGTGTAACAGATACAGCTGATATTTGGGAAGGACAACCTAAGAGTCCCCCAGATTTTTTTAGTTTATTTTCTGTATTCGCTTAGGGAGGCGGAAGGCAGGAGGGGTTACAGAAAGGTCCCTGGATCTTGGAGAAAGGGGTGTCCTTCTAGGGTAAAACTAGTGAGACCAACACATAACCAGATGAGAGCAGGTCCTACCAAAATTGCCCACACTTTCTTTTATCTTAAGTGTATGTTCAGTCCTGTGACTTAAGTATTTCCTCAAACCCAGAATACAACTAAGAAAGTGGTGTCCTACTCAATTTTGTACCCTGAATGAAGAAAGAATTTGTAAATATGGTGAGGTGGGGTCATCTGTGAGGAGTGAAATGGCAACTAAAAGAATCAGACAGCGTGGTGTGTCTCCAGCATGGTCTGGGGGAAAGCTGCCTTCGTCATGGAATCAAGTATGCCACTTCCCTGAAAGTTCTTTCTCCATAGTGATGAAGGAGGACCCCTCTAAGATAATGAGACTAACTCATTATCTTAGATACCCCTCCCTGACTATGATTTCATGTCCACCAAGCTGTCTTGCCACAACTAACAGGGTAAAAAATGAGCTGATCATTGTTAAACGATAAGTGGGTATTATGCCTTATACACTCATCATTTGCATGTTGAATTTCATGGGATTGTCATTCTTTTTATTCCGTAAGACACAGGCTGTCTGTAGAATATGGACGCAACGCAGAGACAACCAAAGGCATGTGTACAGCACATTCTATTGACTTCTTGCTGACACCCATACAGTCTGCTATCTTACTTGCTCAGACTTACAGAGGTAGGAGGAGTGCAGCCAGACAAGGAAACAGACTTGGGGGGCCAAAGCAGACAAGAGTGATTCCATATGCTTTCTCTTCTTTGGAGTTATAATATTGTTCTGAATGGAAGGGAAAGTGTCTCCACCTCAGCATACCACAAAAAACGAAGCATACATTATGGTCCTTGGAAATGATGGCTAAAATAGTTCAAACTCTTTATAGAAATTCCTGAAAACCCAAGTACTCTGGGGAATACTTGAGTTGAAGAGGAAAATTTTACTCCACCTTTTGGGAAAGTCTTTGTTGCCTAGAACTGACCTCTGGGAATGACACATTGGTAGACCCATCTTTAGGGATGGGATAGTTAAGTTAGATAACAAAGAAACTATTGGGCCCACCCTCTACCTATTCTCTCAGGACTGGGTGGGGAAAGGCCACTTCCTCTCTTCTTAGATTTTTATATGGTTACTGGTATGTTCATTCCACTTCTCTTGCCTCCAGCTCTTTCCCTCCAGCATCTCCAGTGACCTGACCCATCATGCCCCAGCAGTTCTTAAGATGTGACTTCCTCTAACTTGTTTTTTTTTTTTTTTCTCTGTATACTCTGGGCATTCCTAAATTCCACCTCCTCACAACCTACTCCCTCCTTGATCCACCACACCTGGCTTCTGTCCCACCATCCCACTAAAGCCACTCATAGAAACAGCCAATGGATGCTTTTCAGTATTTACATTTCCTATAGACTTTGACACTGTTAATTTCTTACTACATAAAGTCTCTCCTTTCTTGGCTTCCATGACACCAGTCTCTCTTGTAATAGTCCTCCTATTTCTCTGACCCCTGGTTTACTGGCTCTTCTTTCTCAACATACCCTTTGAATAGGGATGTTCCATAGTGTTCTGAGAACCTTGGCTCATTTCATTTTATATACATACACTCAACTCAAGGGTGATGACTCCCTAATCTGTATGGAGATGACTCCCTAATCTGTATGGAGATGACTCTCTCATCTATTATCTCCAGTCCAGAACTTGCTCTTGAGCTCCAAATCTGTAATTCTAGTCACCTACTGGACATATTTGCTTTAATGTTCTACAGCCAAAATCACCACGTTTAAAACTTAACTGTCTTCCCCACACTAATTTTTTTCTATAATCTGCTCAGTGAAGGTCACCACCATACCACCAGTGTCCCTAAACTCCTTCTTCTCCCTCTGATCAAGCTCCAAGTTTTATTGATTCTACCCACTAAATATCTCTCAAATCCTTTCATTTATCTCTTCTTGCCTGGACTTCTACAACAGCTTCTATAGAAGCCCTCTCATATCCAGGCTCTTCCCCTTCCAGTCCATTTTCTACTTTAGAGCCAGCACGAACATCCTAAAAATGCAAACCTGATTCTACAATCCCACCAGTGTGAACTTCTGATTCTCTGAGCAATGTCTCAAAATAAAAGCAAAACTCTTTAACAACAGTTTGGAGGCCATGTCCCCAGGTATACTTCAAGGTGTTAGTTTCTACACTGGCCCTTTTTCATATCCTTATGCCTTACACAATGTTTCTGCTTCTTTCTTCTGTCTAAAACACTATTCTTTCCTCTCACTTCTTTATCTAACTATCTTCTGGGGAAATGGAGGCTGAGAGAGAATAAGCAGTTTATGTGTC
The DNA here is from genome assembly GCF_023721935.1 of Panthera uncia. Lineage (NCBI taxonomy): Eukaryota > Metazoa > Chordata > Mammalia > Carnivora > Felidae > Panthera > Panthera uncia. The sequence goes on along the minus strand of NC_064818.1, from coordinate 53,200,161 downwards.
ACTGCTTCCAGAAAGTCTTCCTGAAAGCCTCTTGCCCTTCCTCTGCATCTGTCTCATGGCACCCGTGCCCAGTGCTACAATGGCCTTTAACTTGTGTCAGTTTCCTCCATGAGAATAAGTGCCCTGAGAACACAGAGTATCTTTTAGATCTTTAGAAACCAGCAAAGGGTCTGGCCTATGTCAATACTCCATATGTCAGTTCAGTTGAATAAATGAATGGATAAGATTGATTTGAATTTTTAGTATACAACATTTTCCATCAAGAAAAAGGGTGGGGGATTCGAATATTTCAAATGTTTTACTTCTCAACTCCATGGTTCTGACTATTTTTAGTGAGCTGCCAGGAAATCTCAACTTCAGTCTGCATGTACTGTAGGAAGTAAGAGGACAAATGTTTGGGTAGTAAATCCCAAATCTGGATCCCAGCGCTTAGTCATAAACTCCATGGAATATTTTCTCACTAAATTACAAAGAATAATAGCCCTAAATGATAGGTTTATAATAGAAGGAACTCCACATTTGGCTGGTTCTTTCTAAGCAAGTACGGTTAACTCTACATTGTCTCTGGCAATGAGTCATTCTGATTAAAGAGAGTATGATTAAGTAGTAATGCATCTCCTTTTTTATGACTATGTAATAATCTCATAGGATAAACTCTCAACTCTGCATCTTACTAGTTGTGTGACTTGGGCTTTCTAAACTTTCTAACTTCCTAAATCTTCATTTTCTAGACTAAAATTTTTAAAACATCCATCACTTACTTTGGGAAGTTGATGTGAAGATGTAGTGAGCTCTGTATGAAAAGAGTGATTAGAGTGATCCCAACGGACCCCATGGCCTCAGTTACTACTGTCAATGTGTGGGAAATAGTTTAACTTACGTTTAGTCCAGACATACGTATTCTTGACTTTTTGGCTCCCTCTTTGCCCTTTCAGCTTGGATGACTCACAGACACCTCAAACCCATTCTACTCAAACAGAATGCATGTTTCTCCCCTCCCCCCAAACCTGTTCTTCCTCCGACTTCCCATAGTTCAACATTTATAGTTCAGTGAACATCTCTACTGAGATCTCACCCAGTTGTGATACCAAGAACAGCATCATCCTCCATTTCTTCTTCACCCTCACCCTTCACACCCAAACAACCCATTTATTCAGGAAATTTTTCTGAGACTTTGTGTCTAGTCCTGGGTCCTGCCTCCCAAAGATTCTGATGCCTCCCCATCCCCCTCCATCACACTGCCACCTCCTTAGTCCAACCACCACCACCTCCCACAGCAGGCTCCTAACTCATCTCCCTGCATCCACTCTTGCCTCTCGACAATTTACTTTCTATACTGAAGCCAGAGTGATCTTTTCAAGGTGCCTATATGATCACATCACCCACTAGTTACTTAAAACACTTCAGAGCTTCCCATTACTTTAGAATAAAAACCAGAAACCTTCATGCAAGCCATAGGTTCTGTGTGCTCTACCCTTTCTGGGTTTCTAGACTCTCTTATCACCACTCTTCCCCTCACTCTGCCTCCCCTCAGCCTCACTTCACCACTCTCCCCCTGCTACAGGGTCCTGGCACAATTTTTTTACTCTGCCTGGAACATTCTCCTCCCACTTCCTTTGTTTAGCTATTTTCTACTCAGCCTTCAGATCCCAACTGAAAATGACTCCCTCAAGGACGCCTCAGGGAACCCTTTTATGAACTCACACTAGCAGGCACTCTGCATGACACTCGAAACTTTTCTATCACTTAAAGCTATCGTAATTAATTATCTACATACGTAAGTATTCCACCACACCAGCCTCAATGCTGGCTGCATATTAAATTCACTGGGGAAAATACCAACTCCTGCGTTCCACCCCAGACAAATTAAATCAGAATTACTGCAGGTGGGGCCTACACATTGCAATCTTTTAATGGCTCCCTGGTACATCTAATGTGTAGCCGAGGTTGGGAACCACTGGTTCAGAGGGCAAGGACCATGTCTGCTTGTCCACAACTTCATCCCTAGTGCCAAGCACACAGCAGTGTGTGCACACAGCATAGGCACTCAATAAATGGCAATTGTAGTTATGATTGTTATTGTTGTGGCTGATATGGTTATGATTAAGATCATAACTTTTTCACATTTTTGGTATCTGTGATTCTTTACCACGTAACTCCAAGAAAATAAAACTGTAGCAGCTAAATTATCTTTTAGCTGATATTATTAAATCAGCTGAATTATTAAAATTCAGCATGTTTCTCCCATTTTCCTGCAAACATAGACCTTCAATTGAGGACTGACCAGAACCTACTATATAATGTTCTCACAATAAATCACATCTCCAAGGTGAAACAAAATACAGCATATTTAAAAATCCAATTCATATCATACAATTCCTTTTTATGTAGGTATGTATTCATAATTATAGTCATTTGAATAATGACTTTCGAATTTTGTAATGACATGAATTAATTGGATTGTCCACTGCTTTATCACTCTGATTCTATTTGATTTTACTCTTCCTTGTTTGTAGTTTTTCTCTCCTGTCACATGACCTATTTTACTAAGCAAAATACTAACCCCACCCCCACCCTGGCTCGGTGGTTAGAACTGAAGTTCCTTTGGCTTGCAGTTTGCCTACGTCAAAGGGCAGGCTCTGGGCAAGTCCTTTAGAGAACATTCTAAGGACACAGTTTCTGTAATCCAGTTCTCAACCATAAACCCACTCAAAATCACCTACGTGTATTGTTAAAACAAAACTGCTGGACCCTATGCTCAGAGTTACTGATTTACTATGTCTTACTATGTGTGAAGCCAGAGAATTTGCATTTCTAATAAGTTGCCAGGTAACGCTGCTGTGGCTACTCCAGGAATCATACTTTGAAAACTACTGCTTTAATTCATAATGCACTCTAACTACCCCCTAGTCAATGGTGGATATTTAAAAAAATAGTTGCAGAGCAGTTGTGAGGCCTACTAGGGGTACAGTCAGTGAAGACCATCCAATTTATTCTTTATATTTAAAGCACAACTCTGGGCATTTCTCCTATGATTTCAGAGGGATTTCCTCTGGGCTATTTTTGTAAATGACTCAACATCTCCCACCCATATTTCTCTTTTGATGAGAAAGAGAGCGTGAAAGCAGCATGCCTCTAGCCTGTTCCTAATATCCCTCAGCTACCTCTAGCCTACTTTTTATTTAAAAAAAATTTTTTTTTAATGTTTATTTATTTTTGAGACAGAGAGAGACAGAGCATGAATGGGGGAGGGTCAGAGAGAGGAAGACACAGAATCTGAAACAGGCTCCAGGCTCTGAGCTGTTAGCACAGAGCCCGACACGGGGCTCAAACTCACAGACCACGAGATCATGACCTGAGCCAAAGTCGGCCGCTTAACCGACTGAGCCACCCAGGCGCCCCTCTAGCCTACTTTTTTTTTTTTTCATTTTTTTTTTTAACGTTTATTTATTTTTGAGACAGAGAGAGATAGAGCATGAACAGGGGAGAGGCAGAGAGAGAGGGAGACACAGAATCGGAAGCAGGCTCCAGGCTCTGAGCCATCAGCCCAGAGCCCGACGCAGGGCTCGAACTCATGGACCGTGAGATCGTGACCTGAGCTGAAGTCAACTCACGGACCGTGAGATCGTGACCTGAGCTGAAGTCGGACGCTTAACCGACTGAGCCACCCAGGCGCCCCATCTAGCCTACTTTTTAAAGGCAGCCCTTGTTCACTATCCCTGAAGCCAGCCAGATTTGGGAAGTCACCTTCGAGATTGCTTAACATCATGGTGAGAGGGGGACTGAAATAACAGTGAGGGAACTTCTAGGAAGCTCTTCAGAGAAACAAGGTTCAAAATCACTCTTAAGAGGTTTCAGCAGGGATTTGGGAGAGAGGTAGGGTAAGGGATTCGCAGGCAGCCCAAAGGAAGTGAGCCCAACACTAACACCCCAGCAAGATGCCCGGCAAGCAAGACCCCGTGACGGGAACCAACAGCTAGAGGGAGCATGAATTGTAACCTCTGCTGATGCTCACTATGCCAGTATGACCCACTCAGATGTATACACAACACAGCTTCACTCTGCGAGGGGGAGGGACTAAGATAAGAAAAGGTCTCTTGTGCTGTCCTCATTTAGGGGCCAGAGGGCAATTTTAGGATGATCAACCATCCCAGTTTTCCTGGGACCATCCTGAATTTAGCTTCTTCTTCAGACCCCCATGTTCTTTAGTCACGCTCTCATCCCCTCTACCATTCTCACTCAGCCTCATTCTTACCTTCTTACCAAAGACAGGGGCACCCCCTCTTCTAAGATGCACTCTCTCCTCGTAGCCTCTGGCACTTTCAGTCTCGCTTAACCAATTCTCTTTTCTTCCCTGAGCTCAGTTTTGTGTCTGACTTCACTGTCATCTTTAGGCTTTCCACCATTTTGACTTTTTAATACTCCATGAATGTGGTACATATTTTTCAGATCAAAAAAAATCTCAAAGTGGAAAGAAGCTTAGAGTTCATGCACTCCAAGGTTCCCAGCCCCAAATGCACAGGAGAATCTCCTAGAACTTTTTCCAGTCCCATCCAGAGAAACTGCATCAGAGTCTCTGGGGTTAGGGCTCAGGCACTAGTCATTTTTAAAAGCCCTCAGGTAATTCTAATGTGCAGCCAAGGTTTCAAATTGCTTCTAAGCAGAAAATCTACTTCTACGGAATTCTTGAAAGCTGGGTATTTAACCTCTGCAGTATCCTTCTCCACTGACAGAAATACATGTCCATGTAGTGCATGCTTTTGGCAGACATGGCTAATCTCTAGGAAGCTCTTTATCACGATGCAAGTTTTGTTTCATTCTAACTCCCACCCACTGATTTCAGCTTTAAGCTATGATTCAATGCAGTATGTTTACTTCTCTTCATTAACAGTTTTAATCCACAAAGATACCCAGTTTCCCATTCTTGAGGACAAATAACCCCAGTTCCATTAACCACATTTACAGATCTCATGTCTCACCTTGCCAGATCTCATGTCACCCTAATTACCCACTACTAGATGCCCTCTGGTTTGTTAATGTCTCTCTCAAAACACACTGCTCTGGGGGCACCTGGGTGGCTCAGTCGGTTCAACTTTGGCCCAGGTCATGATCTCATGGTTCATGGGTTCGAGCCCCGTGTTGGGCTCTGTGCTGACAGCTCAGAGCCTGGAGCTTGCTTTGGACTCTGTCTCTCCCTTTCTCTCTGCCCCTCCCCTGCTTGTGCTGTCTTTCTCTCTCTCAAAAATAAACATTAAAAATAATTAAGACAAAACACTGCTCTGAACTGAGGGTAGTACTACAGAGAGAGTGAAGTTATTATATCCTTGATTTGGAAACTTAACTTTAATTGCTGCCACCTAGTATGACTAGTTGCTTTAGATACTCATATTGAAAACTGCGGTCCAGTAAAACCTACAGATCTTTTTCACACAAACTATCTCCAAGTCAGGATTCTCTCTTGGGGTGTGTATATCATTTAAATGTCAGCCTTATGGCTCCAGCCCATCTTTCTGGTTTGATGATACTTGATTCTTTTATGTAATATATTGCACTCTCACTAAAAGCTGTGTATTACTGGCAAATTTGCTAAATGTGCTTCCTATGGTTTCATCCAAATCATTGATAAAATGTGCCAAATAATACTGGGACAAGTGCAGAACCTTGTGGTATGTTCCCCTATAACCTTTCCTCAAGGTGGATTTCAAACCGTTTGTCAACATGATTTAGCCATGATTCACACTAAATACCAATCCTCTGAGTTCATTCTTATCCAATCCATGTTTCTCCAACTCATCTTTAAGCATATCATGAAAGACTTTGTCATACGTCTTTCTCATACTGTTGTATATTATACGTTTTTCTCATACTGAAGTACTTACAAGTAAAATGATATTATATCTGGGATTTGCTTTAAAGTATTCCAATACCAACAATAAAAAGACCTGGTGGAGGGGAGAGCAACAGGGAAAACAAAAATCTCAGAATATTGATAGCTGTTGAAGATGGGTAATGGGTATATAGAGGTATATTATTCTTTTTGGTTTTGTTTTAAATGTTCTATAAAAAATTTTATGAACCTCTTGCTGAAATAAAATACACTATTTCTATGAATTTGAGAGACTTCCAAATTCATTAACTCTAACATCCTCCTATGCATCTTCCTAATTGGGGCAATTTGATATAACTTGATTTAATAAATCCATGCCAGTTTCAAGTGATTGGGGCTTTCTTTTTTAGTTGCTAACAAATCTTCCATATTTATTTTAAGACTTTGCGAAGAATCAACCTCATGTGGAGTTTCCTGAACCTATCCTCCCCCATATTTTATGATTTAGGTTACTAACTCTGAGAACTTAAAGACCATCGTGTCTATAAAGTTCTTTAAATTCATTTAGAAAAATCATGGACTCTCTTAATAACTTCTCATCTGTTTCAATGACTTCTTAATGAGGTATGTTTCACTTTGAATTGATTGAACTGCATCTTTCTAGACTCAAGCAAAATAGAAGTTCAGAGGTTCCAATTCTTTTGCATAATCCATTACCATTGTGAATCCCTCTTCCTGTTCATGTCTTGCACTGAACCGTAATCAAAATAACTTTTTTTGTTATCTTTAGCATTTTTTCCTGCATGCCTCATCTCCAAGTGATACTTAGCCCAAGGGATGCTACTTTTAAAAGAATTCTCCTAGCTTCTAAACGTTCTTGTTGACTACTTGCCATCTTTTGTCTCTATCGTACAAATCCTTGGGTGGGGGGGAGGACTTTATTTTATAAAAGCCATGGTGATCCTAGAAATTTTGAGAAAATGGAGAAATATATAAAATAAAATTAAACTCACCCCTAATTTCTAAACTCCTTATCAAGGTCCCTCTGGTCAAATAAGTATTTTAAATGCCTTTCACTTCTCTTATCCATTAAGATTACTTCCGATCACATAATCTGATTGCTCATTTAGTTGGTTATATCACTTTTAGACTCCTATCCTTTTGAGCCATATTCTTTAGCAAATCTGACCATGAGATCTCACCTATCATTTTTCTGATTTTTTTTAATCCTTCTTCCTAAAAATTGAGGCCAAGTGCTGGTTGCCTTGTTTTCCTCCTTCAAGATTATTAATGCCTAAATCAACTATTCATTTCTCCTACTTCTTAGCCATATCTTTCTTTTGAATCAGAATTAAATCAAAGAAGATGGAAGAAGGGCACTAAAATCCTCCTCTAACTCACAAAAAGTATCTATGAGGAATATTAAGAATTTTTCATATATTTTTGGAAAATTAGATTTCCAATCAATATCTAGGTAAAGTTACAGTGTTTCAAACTTTCATAATTGAAAGGGGTTGGGTGGGGGGTAACGAAGGAAAGTGTTGCCAACATCTACTGTGATCTTCATGCCAAGCACTGTACTAGGCACACCACATAAAAATTGTTTTTCTCATTTAATACTCTTAAAGGAACTATAAGTTAACTACTGTTTTAGTTCCTGTTTTACAGATAAGGAAAACGCAAATGAGACAGATTAAGCAACTTCCCCAAGACCAAGCTGGCATAGTATCTTTGAAATACTAATTATTAGAATATCTGGTTTGCAAAGACCTCCTTTAGTTGGAAAACTCCATTCACAGTTTATTTTGCTTCTGTCTTTGCTTTTTTTTTTTTATTTTTTTTATTTTTTTTATTTTTTAATATATGAAATTTACTGTCAAATTGGTTTCCATACAACACCCAGTGCTCATCCCAAAAGGTGCCCTCCTCAATACCCATCACCCACCCTGCCCTCCCTCCCACCCCCCATCAACCCTCAGTTTGTTCTCAGTTTTTAACAGTCTCTTATGCTTTGGCTCTCTCCCACTCTAACCTCTTTTTTTTTTTTTTTTTCCTTCCCCTCCCCCATGGGTTTCT
>NC_064818.1:53029917-53187258 GCF_023721935.1 Panthera uncia | reverse complement strand
GACGCGCTGTGAGCCCCGCGTCCTCCTACGCCGCCATCTTCCGGAACCCCCCCTGTCTTTGCTTTTTAATAGAAATACTTCATCCAAAGCTTCCACCTGACTAGGGTGGTTTTATCTTATACTCATACAACAATGTCGGTTTTCACTCTCCCTCCTTTGTTCTCATCCAAAGCCCTGCAACAAGCTTCCAATCTCATGCTTTTGTATTTTCATACAAACAATATCTTAACATTCCCTCCCTATTCTAAAACATTTATGACTTTAAATAAGAAATAGAACTTACTGCCTCCAATCAGTTAGGAGACCCACCCTTCTAAGCCCTGTGACATGTGGAGCTTCATGTTTAGGTAGAGTAAAAGTATATTTATTTCAATAGGTTAAACTTTGATTCGAAAAAAAAAAATGAAGATGGTCAAAAGAAAGCTTGAAATTCTAGACTTATCAAATTTCCTTAAAAGTTGTATCAATGAATCATAGATGTATTCTCCTTTTTTCTCTCTCAGCCCTTTTCCTGGAAATTAATGCAGCTTATTATGCTTCACATTGGAAGAGGCAAAGAGCCATAGCCTCACACCTTTCCATGAATTATTCTAAAGTTGGCAGCAGACTACGTAAATGAAAAAGCAACAGCAAAACAACACCCAGAGGTTACAGGAGCTGGGATCTTGAGTAAGTCACATTCTCAGTCTTTGTTTCTTCAACTGTAAAAGGAGGATTAACAGTACTACCTATTTGATGGAGTTGCTAAAAGAATTAAACTGAATAATCTTTCAGAAACTCCCATATGAACTGTAAATCAATGATTATGATTATTATGATAATGATGATTATAGCTTGCAAGGCCATAACTTCATTTTGAATCGATGTATAAAATCAAATATGCAAATGCGCAATACCCAAGTAACCAGAGGCTTTTTACATCTGTAAATGGTGTTGAAAAGTGTTTTAATTTCCCAAATTTCCAGGATTCTTCTTTTTCTCATGATAGAAAAGTCTAGGGTGGGTGCAAAGATTCCTGTCACTTCACCATTTGCTGATACTTTTTCTCACTAGACTTGGTGGTTTGGGAACCAGGTTTTGCTGCTGACAGTACACTGGAAGCCAGAATCTAGGACTGAGCCTGGCTTGGTGAGTATCAGTCCTGGGTCACCCTATTCTTCGGAAAGCAACATCAGCTTCAAGTTCTAGAATTAGGGTTCGCCTTCTCAGGCAAAGAAAGGGGATGCTGTAGGGAGGTTAGGGAAACCCACACCTTCTCCCTCCCCTGCTGGTTCTGCCCTTCCTCCAGGCTTGTCTTGCAGGCTCCTTTCAGGGCAATATGGAAGTCCTTGGGCTCAAAGTACACTCTCTACTCCACTGCTTCTCATTCTCATTTCCAATTCAGGGGAGTAAAGAAATACTCTGGGGCCTTAAAGTGGAAGGGAGTTGTGTGGTTCTTCACACCTTAACGTGAAATGTTGAGATGGACTGTGTTCCCCAAACCTGGCTGTGGAAAAGCTGAATAGAAAGAACATGGGTTTGGAGGCAGTATAGGAGGAGGGCAAGGGACAAACTATCCCTTGGGATGGGTTGGAGGAAAGGGACTTTGGCAGCACCCAGGCACTGGGCAGCAGGGTGGGAGGACATAAGGCTCAGGATATAGAAGAGAGGTCCAGAAATGAAGCTCTCAGATACCACATCCACTTCACCAGCACCCAGTTTTACCAAGTACCCACCCTGTCTCCTTCCTGCCTCCTTGGATGGAAAGAGCAGCACTGGAAAACTCTCAGTTTCATCCTCACAGTTACCGTTTGTTATGTGCTTGCTGGGTACCAGGCACTATGCTAAACACTACGTGCACCATCCATGAAATCTTCACAACACTATAGATATCATTAGGCCAATTTGCACTTGAGGAAACTGGGGGTCAGATGTTTAGTAATGTGCTCATTGTCACACAGTAAGTGCAGAGCTGGAATGTAAGCACAAGCCTGTGTGATGGTGGGAATACTATGCTCTTCGTTATTAGGAGGAACTGACACTCATTTAACTCTTCCCTTTTCTATCTCCTCCTACCCCTCCCCCCACCTACCACCTACCCACTTCCTTCAGTCAAGTATGGCCAGTTAACATAAGCCATCTTCTAAGAAGGTCACCACAGGTGGTTTCTGCCTCATAAATGTCTAGGTTGGGTTTTGTGGCTGCTTTTCATGTCCTGTGACCTTATGATCTTGGCCACAATAGACTACGCCAACAACCACTGCTTGAGCCATGGTTGGGCTTGCATTACCTCATTTAGCCCTCTGAACAAACCAATACAAAATTAATCATATTGTACTGGTTGAGAACACTGACTCAGAAAAGTTAAGTTACCTGCCTGCGGTGATGATATAGCTAGTAAGAGGCAGAACTAGGATTGGAGGTTTGGTTCATCCAAATGCTTGAACATTCGGCTCTACCTCTTTTTCTTAGGAGATCAATGGAGTTGGCCTGGAACAAGAAACCCTCTCGAATACAATTTGTGACAATAGAAGGGAGTTTTCCAGCCAGTGCAGCCTGTGCAGCAGGAGACACAGAGACAGAATCAAAGAAGAGCTGAGTTTTGGCAATGGAAGAGAAATCAGGGAGGATGACTTCCACAGTGGCTGCCCAGTCATGTGGGCTGGCACTATGCCCTCATCAAAGCAGTTCCTGCCAGCTTATATGCAACAATAGAGTCTGTTACCTGTGTTTTCTGACTTCTCCAAATGGGCCTGTCAGCCCCTAGCACCCCAGATAACCTAACCCAGTCCTTGTCACCTATGCCTCACACATATCCCTCCCTTAGGCTTAAACTCCCAATAACACACCCCATCACTATCTTGTCCTGTGGGAATGGAGTGGCGAGAGTCTTGGAGCCCTGTAGACCCTGATGCTTGAATCCTAACCCCACTCTGACATCCAGCTTTACTTCTTTCCCCAAGTAACTCTTTCCTTCCATTGTCTGCCAGCTCCAAGAGAAACAGTATTAGGCCTAGGGGTGCTTTCCAACAGGCCCTGAGTGTTTGGGGTGTACATCAAATGTTTTCTGGGGGAACAGCAAGTCAAATGCCGTATGCAACTCAGAAGGCCATACAAGTACAGAACCCCCATATCCTGGGTCCACCAAGGCCTTGGAGTGACTGGGGAATGAAACTAGAATCTTCTTCCAGGACTTCAAACCCCACAGTTAGTCCCACTGTCTGCACGAGACATCAGAGCTCACAGAAGTCCCCTTGTCTCTGAGGTTGGCCAGAGGAACAAGCTGCTAGTGAGTATCAGTGCTAGAAATGCTGGCAACAGATGGGTATTGAGGAGGGCACCTTTTGGGATGAGCACTGGGTGTTGTATGGAAACCAATTTGACAGTAAATTTCATATATTAAAAAAAAAAAAAAAGAAATGCTGGCAACAAGCAGCATAGGACACTTTTTTTTTGAGTTTTATTTTTTTATTTTTTTAATATGAAATTTATTATCAAATTGGTTTCCATACATCACCCAGTGCTCCTCCCAACACATAGGACACTTTTAATGCTCCTATAAAGCATGTGTATTCTGAGGAACTTACACTCCTGAGCAGCTGGGGCTACATCTGTAAATGTCACACATAATGAGCTGTTCCAAGAAAGATCCAGGAATACAAAAAGCTTGATTTCCTGGCTCCAGTGCCTCCCCTTGGAAACCTTCTCCTCTGAGGACAATTTGGTGAAAGGTCAAATTGGTACCTTGACCTTTACACACACACACACACACACACACACACGCACACACACACACACACACGCATACGCACAGAGAGAGAGAGAGAGAGAGAGAGAGAGAACAAGAAAATCACTTGGTTATATTAAGCATCCCATCACATTCCTCTCTCAGGAAGGCAGGATATAGTAATCAGAAACAGACAAAAAGAAAAAATAATTGACAAGGCACCTGTTTTTTTTTACATAGATCTACTTCTTTCTAACTCTCTTGCAGGTTCTCTTGCTGTTCTATTATTTGGTAACCAATTGCCCCAGCTCCAAATCTGTTCCTCCTTTCCATAATCATAATATCTAGAAGTTGAGTTCCCAAGGCAACCACAAATATTTGTTATTCTTTCTGCCCTGTGATTTTCCCTAAAAATAAACTCAGATATTTTTCCTACCATCAAAATGCCATGAAGAATGTTAATGGATATTGCTTTTTTATGCATACCTGTGAAATAAAGAAGGTGTAATGCTGCTTAGGCAAAATTTCCAGAAACACTGTGAAAGTCCTAAAGTGGAAGATAATATAAAAGCTGGGGTGTTAGATTGTTCTATCTTTAAAATGGAACAAGGCATGGGGGAAAGGATTAGAGCAAGCTGTTATACATATGTTCATGCACCCAAACAAGCAGAATTTTTTTCCTTTTTAGAAAGGAAATAGCTGAGTGCCTATTTGCTCTGAGGTCTCATACAGATTTCCTTCGAAATGTCCCCTTGATGTACCAGCCAAGGACTCCCAGAGATCTCTATTTGAAGCCAACAGAACTGAAACCAATTAACAAACAAATTTGTTTTCTGTTCACATGTGTCTCTGGGGTGGGTGACCTTTCAGAAATCATGGATAAAGTCTCCATTTAAGGCTCCAACACAGTAATGACCCCACTACACAAATCATTGTGGCTTAAGGGGCTTCCAAATTAAAGGAGGTCTTGCAAATGGTAATGTCACAATGGCAATAGTGATAGAAAACTTTACATTTCAATTATGTCAACAACAGTTTGCAAACGCATTTATGTTCCCTCTCTTTTTGATCCTCAGAGAAACTCCCTAGGACACACACACACACACACACACACACACACAGAGTTCCATTTTACAAGTATGCAAAAGCTGAGGCTGAAGAGCAAGGACACTTGCCCCACCTATATGCTACTGGGTGTACAACTCAACCAAGTCTTCTACTTCCAGTCCCATGTCTTATTATCCTGAATATTCTTTATGCTTCCACCTCACCATACCTACTATCATCCAAGAATCCTGACACCAGTAGAATTTGTGATACAGAGGACCAAGAGTTAAACAGGCAGACTTAAGAGTTCTTAGAGAAGCAATTCATAAATAGATAAAATAATGGAAAGACTGTGGGGGGTGGGGCGGGAAGAAAAAACAAAGCTGAGATGAACTAATGCAAGATGCAGTCACTAACACAACAGGGAAAATTCTGTCTCCCTCCTTCATATCCTCTCTGCTCATGACTGTCCTAAGACCTTGGACTTCCCCCAAATGGCCCTATAATAACCCTTTCCTCCAATATTGGAAAGTGTCTTAAAATATTTGGCTAACTTTGATTGACCAAACGCAGGTTTCCAATTTTTCTTAGAACTACCATATTAGTACCAGTCATATTCATGTCACTATTTCTTTTGACACATGTTCTTTATACAACATGGTCTCTGAATCCTTTCCCATTCTGGATATACCCACCCACCCAGTTTGTCAACATCTCACTTCCAATGTGATGCAGAAAGGGAATGTACCACCCATAGTGATTTCCAGTTCTTTACTCAATGAATCAATTAAAAGTAAACAAATTTGCACTGAATCATGAGGGAACTTTTTGAGTGGTGGAAATACTCTATATGTAGCTTGATGGGTCAAAAAGTGTTGTTGTAGGGATAAATGAGATAGTGAAAGTCAAGCACTTAACATAGGTCTTGGCACAATGTAAGTCCTTTTATGAACCACTCCCTGCAAATCAATGCCTTCATTGCACTCTCTCTGAAGTATTATCTTCAGTTCAGAGCAATGTATTTTTTTAAGTTTATTTATTTATTTTGAGAGAGACAGAAACAGCATGAGCAGGGGAAGAGCAGAGAGAGAGAGGGAGAGAGAATCCCAAGCAGGTCCACATTGTCGGTGCAGAGTCTGATGCAGAGCTCAAACTCATGAACCACGAAATGATGACCTGAGCTGAAATCAAAAGTCAGACACTTAATCAGCTGAGTCACCCAGGCACCCCCAGAGCAGTGTATTTTGAGACAGACAATAAATTGGAGGGCAGAAGTTTCTTTTGTTTTTTTTAATTTTTTTTTTAATGTTTATTTATTTTTGAGACAGAGAGAGACAGAGCATGAACAGGGGAGGGGCAGACAGAGAGGGAGACACAGAATCTGAAACAGGCTCCAGGCTCTGAGCGGTCAGCACAGAGCCCGACGCGGGGCTCGAACTCACGGACCGTGAGATCATGACCTGAGCCGAAGTCGGACGCTTAACCGACCAAGCCACCCAGGCGCCCCGTAGGGCAGAAGTTTCAAAGGAGAGACAGAAGCCCCTACTCACAAAAGTTCCATTAGCAATTTGTCCCTCTCTGTTTGCGCCTGTCCAGCTTTGCCCTACTCTGGTGAAGACACAATAGGTTTATCTCCTGAGGAGCAACTCCACCTAATTCCTACAGTATATTGGGAATTTCTTCACCATAATGGGAGAGCATCTGAAAACCCATGTTGCTTCCATGCCTTGGGTCAAGTGTCCTGCAAAGAATTTAACCACCCCTTTGCGAGAATCTGGGCAAACCTCCTTAGGTAAATTCATCATAGAGTACATTAGAGTCTGGCCACCCAGTTCCTGGTCCTTGCTTCATTTCCACCATAGGATTAGAGTCAGACCACAGATGTTGACCAAATTGGTAGGGGACTGACCTTGTATGCTGGTTTCAGTCCACTACTTTCATGTAGGATCTGAATTCAGTTTCCAGTGACCTCAGACAGACGTTTCTGCCCAATGACTTGGCAACAGACCAAGGATGTACTTCCCAGATGCCCCTGCAGCTGGACCCCCACCTTGGATCAAAGCCCTTGAATACACCCATGGTCTGGATCAAACATGACTTTATTTGTCTCCCTTGGACACAATGACCTGAGCTACCTACAGCAACTTCCTTTTACTCTCCCCATCTACAAAGAGCTTCAGGTACATGTCATATCTATGGATGTTCCATTTAGAACACTGACAATGAGATGAAAACATTACAAAGAGCAAACATATGAGCTCATAAAGCAAAGCAACCTATTGAAGATTTATACAGGGACAAATTTATTGAAGATGTATGGGGCAAATAGGCCTCAAAACTTTAATAGACCTAAAAACTTTACTAGTCACTGATATCTTATAATTTCATTCATTCATTCATTATGTACTCATTTATATATTCACGCTTGCACTGATTTGAATAACATTTGATTGTCTGGAATATGCTTGGTACTGGATATATAAAGTATGAGTAAAACTTTATAAGATATATAAGATATACATAAGTATGTATAAGATATATATAAGTATTAATAAGATATATAAAGTATGAATAATCCCTGCTCTTAAAGAACTGTAAGAATTAATGTTCAGAATGTCAATGTCATCGCCTTGATCTGTCAAATAAACGTTTTTATCCTTGGTATGCTCTGTTAAAAGAAACAGATGTAATACACCTCAGTAGGTTATATAAGATAATTCCATTCAATAATATTAGCTATAATTAGCACAAAATGTAATGTGTGAGCTTCAATTCTCTAGGTAACAGCATTATCAGCCTTGAGCGTGGCGTTTCTAGGACTGTATCACACCTTTGGCCTTCCTAGCTATATGGTATTGGCCTCACTTCCTCAGTTTTAAAACAGGAATAACAGTATTTCTCATGTCATAAGATTTTTGTAAAGGTCAAATGAGGTAATGGGTTCAACGTGCTTAACATGGTACCTGGAAAACTCCTGTTTACATTGTATCTTCCTTTTCAAATTTGCATATGATAGTTTTTATTTATGTAGTTTACATTAACAAGATCTTTCCATTTTTTAATATCACCTTAGAACCTCCATTTGGGGTTAATATCTAAGGTCAAGAGCAATTGGCCTTATAAAGGAAATCCTAAGTAGTAAAAGCAATAACCAAGAAGGACAACATACTCATAGCCTTAATCAAAAGGAAGTAAGTAGAAGTAAGCATCTCAGAGTCTCAGAAATTAAAATTTGTGAGACGCTTATCAAAACTATCACCTACTAGGAAAAGATGTTAGAGCATATGACACTCTGTTAAGTTAAAACTAAACCAACTGCAGGACACATGAATAAAGTGACAGGACCCCAGTCAAGGCTCAGGCTTTCAAAGCACATCTGGACTCTGTATTAAGTTTCAGACAACACACTTAAAGTGAGACCTTAACAGCCTAGAACTGATCTGAAGCTTCCCAAAAAACAAAAGTGTTAGCCAACTGGAACTTGACAAAACAGTGAAATACAGTAGGAAAGCTGAGGCCTCTTCAGCTGGGGAATGGCAGACACGGAGGAGTCATGGCCATATCCTTTCAAATATCTGAGGGACTATCCCACAGAAAGGGATTTAGATCTGGTCCACCTCTATGGCTCAGAGGGAAGAACTAGTGCAAATGGCAGAAGGAAGATGCAGGAAAGGAGAAACATTCAGTTAAATTTTAAAAAGAGCAAATCTTTGTAACAGATCTATCTCATATAATAAGAGAACTCTCTCTGGCATTTAGGAAAAGTAAAGTATAGGAGGGCAAGCAGAGACTCTAGGACTCAACAGAGAATTCAGCTTGATCAAGATGCTGGACTGTGGATTTGGCTGGTTTCTGATAACTTTTTCAGACATCCCTGGTAAGAAAAATAAAGCAGTGATATACTTTCTAAGACATATTAACCATAAAATGAGGATAATAATAACATTGACCTGATAGAATTGTGTAAAGATAATAATAATATGTGGGAAAAGACTTCAATGGGAAAGACTAAAATGGAAACAAATAAACAAGCTCAGAGGAAACAGAGGGGAAAATTTCAATTATTATCCTCACAGAGATGAGAAAAAAATTGCATCTGTGAGACCAAAAGAGTGTACAATTTTGTTTAAATAAACAATTAGAAAATAAAAACAAGTTTTTAAAATTTTAAACTACAATAACTGAAAAATGAACTTGACAAATGTCTTTGAAATTTTAAGGATAAAGCTGAGAAAATATCCTAGAAGGTAGAGCTGACTGCCAAAGAGATGGGGAGAAAACACAAGAAATTAAAATTATTAATACAAGAGAGACAGCGCCTAATACACCTTCCAAAAAGAAAGATCAGAGAAAACCACGGGAAGAAAATTATCAAAGAAACCATATGAGAAAATTTCCCAGAACTAAAGGACCTGAGCTGCCAGATGGGAGGGGCTGAATGCCCAACACAATAGATGAAAATAAACACACCCCAAAGTACATCACTATACATGTTTAGTACATAAGGGATAAAGAAAAAATCCTAAATGCTTCTTAGAAAACAGAGGGTGGGGTGGGAGGAACAAGTGGCATAAAAATAATTGGGAATAAGAATAGCATCAGACTTCAAAAATCCAAAAGACACAAAGGCCTCAACATTTTTAATCCAATGCACCTTTTCTCAGGAAGTACCAAAGGATGTGCTCCACCCAAGTGAGATAGTGAACCTAGGAAAAGGAAAAGATGTAGTACAAACGGAGAACCAAAATCAACAGTAGAAAGGTCAGGGGAAGAAGTCCAGGAAGACAACCATGCAGCAGTCTAGAAGAGCAATGAACTTAGATGGGGATAGGACAACAGGTTCAGAGAGGAGGTTTTAAAAAAGAACAGACAAGAAAAGAAGGACAAAAAAGAAACATTACTGACTATGTAGGAAAGTGTATCAAAGGGTTTGTAAAAAAGGATTACTAATAGAGAGACACTAAGAACTAAGCATATAAAGAAGTGAGAGGCCTTATTAATGTCAGTAAAAATAAAAAGTCCTATAGGAAAGAACATCTGAGGCACAAACAATACTTAATAATTAGTCATGCTAAAGGAAACATTGCATATGGATTTAACCAAAACTTGTGACATCATGATGGTGTGGAGAGGGCAACCCTGCAGGAATTTAAGAAAGCAAACCACTCATGGGGCACCTGGGTGGCTGACTTTGGCTCAGGTCATGATCTCACAGTTTGTGGGTTCAAGCCCCACATTGGGCTCTGTGCTGACAGCTCAGAGCCTGGAATCTGCTTCAGATTCTGTGTCTCCCTCTCTCTCTGGTCCTCCCCAACTCATACTCTGTCTCTCTCTCAAAAATAAACATTAAAAAAAATTAAAAAAAAAAAAAAGGCACTCAGCTACCAAAATAAGCAACAGAAAGCACAAATACCAGAAGAGATTCTGAATCTCTTTTCTTAAATCCTTTCTCTTCCCATCCCTTTATTAACATTGGTACTTGTTAGGTATCATTCTTCATCCTCTTCTGTTTTCATTCTCTACCCTTTCCAGGGAGATTTATTCATGCCCATCCTTTCCAACTCCAACTCTCATTATCTCTGGATTTTGGACAGACCTCTCTAAGCTCTAGACCCAAATTTCCAGCAATCAACATAGTATCTCTGCTTGATGTCTTATAACCATCTCTTGTTCAGCATGTGCCAGGATGAACTTGTTATCTCTCTCCTCCTCTGTCAAATCTACTCTCCTTCCCCACTTCCTAGCCTTATTGTATAAGCACTTACTGACCCAATCATTCAAATCTAAACTTGAGAATAAGTCTTGACATTTCTTTCTCCTTCTCTCCCAACAAACCACTTAGCTCTCTACTTCAGACTCTATAATTCAGAAAATTGTCTAAATCCAGCCCCTCCCATCCATTCCCCTGCCCCCACACCCTGCACCATCAATGCCTTAGTGCAGGTCCCCATCACTTCTCGCCTACTGGGCTACTGCAGAAACCCAATACGAGTCTCCCTCCATCGCTCACCAATCTTGGTTCATTCCCTAGACTGCTGCCAGAATGATTTCACAAAGCCAAGTCTTATGACCACCAAGCATGATGGTAGCATAAGTGAAAATACTTTGCCACACTCTCCCACATTTTTGTGAAAATCTACAACTATGCCTTAAAAGAAATGGGATTTTTTTCCCAAATGAAAAGCCGCTGTATTCGAATTAAGGCATGACACTAATGGCCAGCATCATCTCTTCAGGGACATGGCAGCATAACCAGGCACAAGTAAGAAGAGGCCTTAGTTGGCCCTCCTACCCATTTAACGTAGAAAGAACAAACCCACATTACGGGAGAAGAGCATCAGAGTGTGATGGGAGAGGCAAGGGTAACTCTTTGAGAAGCCCCGGGTTGGCTGTTTTGTCTCGCTTTGTTTTGTTTGTTTGAGTTTGTTTTTGCCTCTGTGACTTGGCAGCCATGTGTCTACCATGAGTATAAAGAGATCTTAGAACTGATCTCCAAAAAAAAAAAGGCATTACTCAGGCAAGGCACTAAGCAGTGGAACAGCTGCTCACTCTTCAGTTCAACATAAATTTGCTGTCAGTAGGGAAGGGACAAGAGAAGAAAACAGGTCCTAAGAAGGGTCCTTCCTGGATGTCTTTATGCCTCTGGACAATAACATTGAGAGAATTCTGACAACTGTAGACTGTCCTCTCAAACATGACTAAATAGTGACAGGACATTTGTCTTCCTTCCTGGATCTGAGTTAGCTTTTTTTGGCTAGAGGATTGAAATGTCTTCCCACATGTAGAAGGAGATCTAGCACTTAGTGACTACATTCTTCCGGGATCCAAAGGGAATTTGAGGGGGCCAAGGGGAGACTATGCATTCCAATCATCTCTAACACTGGGCTAGGATGAATCTCCCCCAACACTTCCTTCAATTCTTTTTAGAACAAGGTGAAAAATACACACATTCATCTGCACACACATACGAAAGGAATCTTTTTTTTTTTTAATGGTAAGGCCTTAGACTAAATAAATTTTACAGTAAAGTAGAAAGAACGATGAAGGAAAAGCTTGCCTCTAAAATAGATATGATGCAAGAACGAGAGAGAAATCTTTCCTTGTTTATTTTTTAGTTAGATACAAGAGGATGTTGCTATGAGAAGAGAACAGACTAAGATAAAAGATTTCATGGTAACCAAAAACACTGCAGCTGAATGAAAGTTTATATTGGAATAATTAAGGATAATTGCATCAGTGATGTAGAGCATATCGTAGGAAAACACTCTCAGAATACAAAAACAAAACAAAACAAAACAAAAACAAAACAATGAAGGAAAGGAAAGAGAAAGAAAGAGAGAGAGAAAGGTAGATGGTGTTCAGAGATTAGAGATCCAAATAATAGGTCCTGGAGGGAAAAAACGAACAAAGCAGGAACACTGATAGGAGTTATGTCAAGAGAAATCTTTCTTGCTCCTAAAGAAGTCCTGAATTTGGCAATCAAAGGGGTTTACCATATTCTAGGCAAAATCTGTGAAAGGAAGTCTGTACTCAGTTGTCTTGCTGTAAGAAGTATAAATGTCAGGACTAGAGAACAGAAGAACGTTAGGGCTGGAAAACAGCTGTCCTCAAACTTCTCAGCACCAGACACCTCAAGACAGTAGAAGAATATTTCCAATTACAGGAGGGGATAAGATGTCTATATTTAGACAAATTGTCACCCTCTTACCACACTGATGCCCTTTCTAAAAAATTACTTTGGTATGCTGACTAGAGCATTATGAAGAGAAATAAAATTAAGAACTCAAGGATGGGATTGAACGCATAATGAGAAAAGAACTATATTGAAACCAATTAAATCCATGGAGGGATGAGTATAATTATTAATATCCAAATAAAAAGGAAAAACCTATTAAATAAATGCCTAATATAGTTTTAGATATTGGAATTTATAATATTATGAAATTAAATAATTAAAATAAGAAAGGAAGACCGAGGGAAGCAAAAGCTCTTAAATTCTTACCTTTCATAACACAGCCACAATTACTCTTGTTTTTACTTTGATATTAAGATAAACTTAAGCTCAGGAATGTTTTTATTTTCATTTAATATATCCACAGAGAAAAATAAAAATAAGATATCTGTTATCCACAGCTTTCTAGAAATATAGATAAAAATAAATAAGCAAAAGCACAGAGTCCATATAGCAAAAAGCATAATATGAGAAAACATTCAACACCAGGGAGAATAAAACAAGAATGTTACGTAAAATAAATGTGAACTAGTATAAATTCCTCCATGAAAACTCCAGAGACTCTCCAGAGACTCAACTTGGATTTAAAAAGCCAATGGTTCATGGGGCACCTGGGTTGCTCACTTAGCTAAACGTCCAACTTTGGCTCAGATCATGATCTCACAGTTTGTGAGTTCGAGCCCTGCGTCAGGCTCTGTGCACAGCTTGGAGCCTGCTTTGGATCCTGTGCCTCATTCTCTCTCTGTCCCTCCCCCACTTGTGCTCTCTCTCTCTCTGCCTCTTAAAAATAAATACATGTAAAAAAAAATTTTTTTTTAAATAGCCAATGGTTCATAAAGGATACATGGAGAATAAAATGAAAATTCCAGCTGGCTTCTTTGCAGAAATTGACAAGCTGATCCTAAAATTCATATGGAAATTCAAGGGACCCCAAAGAGTAAAAACAATCTTGAAAAAAAGAACTGACTCTGATTTCAAAACTTACTACAAAGTTATCGTAATCAAGACAGGGTGGAACTGACACAGAGATAGACAAACAGATCAACAGAATAGAGCTGAGAGTCCTCACATTTACAGTCAATTGCTTTTCAACAAGGCTGCCAAGAAAATTCACTGGGGAAGAGAATAATCTTTCCAATAAATGGTGCTGGGACGACTGGATATTCACATGAAGTTGGGCCTCCACCTCATACCACATCCAAAAACTATTCAAAATGGATCAAAGACCTAAATGTGAGAGCTAAAACCAGAAAATCGTTCAAACAAAACATAAGTGCAAATGTTCATGACTATGGATTAGACAAAGGGTCCTACTCCAAAGAAGATCTACAAATACCCATTAAACACATAAACAGATGCTCAAAATCATTAGCCATCAAGGAAATGCAAATCAAAGCCACGAGACACCACTTCACGCTCAATATGATGGCTATAATCAAAGATCAATAAAAAAATAAAAAGGGCTAAGTAAGGATGGAGGGAGACTGCAACCATCACACACTGCTGGTGGGAATGTAAAATGATGCAGCTACTTTGGAAAACAGTCTGGCAGTTCCTCAAATGGTTAAGCATAGATATATGACCCACTTCTTGGTATATATCCAAGAGAAATTAAGAACATAGATCCACACAAAAACTAGTCCATGAATGCTCAGAGCAGCATTATTCATAATGATAAAAGGTAGACACACCTCAAATACCCACTAAGTGATGAATGGATAAAATGTGGTTTTATGGATAAAATGGATAAAATATGGAATATATGATAGGTAATGTTCAGAAGAAGCAAAACTTTAGCAGAAAGGAGGCTGGTGTTTGCCAAAGGCTGTGGGGGGAAGAAACGGTATGTGGAGATGAAATGGAAGCGACTAATGGGTACAGAGTTTCTCTCTGGGGTGATAAAATGTTCCAAAATTGATTGTAGCGATGACTACACAATTCTGTGAACGTAGTAAAAAACACCAAAAAGTGGATGTTAAGTGGGTGAATTATGTGGTATGTGAATTATATCTCAAAATAATAGTAAGATCAACAACTATGAATTCAAATCTCAACTTCAACACGGACCAATGGAGAGACTTTTGCTAACTCACTTCTTCAGTCTCTCGTTTGTAAGACAGGGACAGTAAACAGTACTGATCTCCAAAACTTGTTTGAGAACTGAGTTAACAGCTGTAAGGTGACTAGAACAGCAGGTGGTCCAATACACACCGAACCTGTAGGTTAACTAACTAAAGTCACTACCACTTCCACGCATTAAAAACTTGCTGTATTCGTTTCCTACGGCTGCCATAACAAATTACCACCAACTTGGTGGCTTAAAGCAAAATACACATCTACTCTCTCACAGTTTCACAGGTCCAAAGTCTGAAATCAGCTTCATTGGGCTGAAATCAGGGTGTTGGCAGAGCCGTTCTTCCTTTTCCATCTTCTAAACTCCATTCCATGCGTTCCTTGGCTAGTGGCCCTCTCCCCCACATTCAAAGCCAGAGGCACAGCATCTTGCTTCAGTGGTTACATTGCCTTCTGTGTCAAATCCCCCACTCCCTCCCTCTTATAAGGATATTGGTTGCATTTAGGGCCCGCCTGGCTAATCCAGGATACTCTCCCCAGTTAAAGATCCTTAATTTAATCACATCTGTGAAGACTCTTTTTCAATAGGACATGCATGAATTCTAAAGATTAGGAGCTATAATCTTTGCAGCCTACCTCGGTTACTATATTGACCAAAAAAGAAGAAAAAGAAAGTAAATCTATGGGGAAAAGCTCTATTTCTATGAAAAAAATCTATTTCTCAAGTCACCAAAAGAAAGCAATAAAAAGAAAACATAGGGGCTCCTGGGTGACTCAGTCAGTGAAGCATCTGACTCGATTTCGGCTCAGGTCATGATCTCATGGTTCGTGGGATCGAGCCCCACAATGACAGCAGGCTCCACAATTGTGACAGGCTCCACAATGACAGCAGGATTCTCTCTCTCTCTCTCTCTCTCTCTCTCTCTCTCTCTGCCCCTCCCGTGCACTCTCTCTGTCTCTCCAAATAAATTAATTTAAAAAAATATTTAAAAGAAGACATTAAGCAAAAGATGGTACCAGGAACGTTTTTACATAGCTAAAATTAGAAAATATGAGTACTGCACTATTAATTTCTGTTAACTAACCCTGTTCACTGGAAACAAGGGTTGTTCGGGTCCTATCTATCCTGTCTTTTGAGCACAAACCCTAAAAAATTATTTTACTGATGACGCATCACTTCAGATGTCTTTTTGTGCATGTGTCTGAGTCTTTATCCACTTAAGCAATACTGTTTCAGTTTTATGGTTCAGTGATTCTGACCCCACCTCTTAAATCCTGCCAAACAGTCCCACATCCTGGCTCTGGCCTCCTGGAACCTGCCATGGTTACATGAAACAGAGAGGCCGGGTAATTCTCACTCACAGCCACTGCATACTTCCTAGCCATACGAGGCTCAGCTGCTTCAGATGTCACCTGAGAACTTCCTCTCACCTTCTTGTCTCTTTCCCAACACTGAATTACTCCTTCTCTGCATCTTCTTGACCTTCCCTCCATACTCCCAACTTTCCATCATGCCCCTACTTTTCTAACAAGCCACAATAAAAATGACTCAGGTCGCATTTCCCCACCAGAACTGAAAATAATGGATATTGACTATCATTTCACATAGGAGAAAATTATGGTTGGGGAGGGGTTACCATATGATTGAAATGACTGGGTAGATTTTTAAATACCCACTCTTATGTCTTAAAAACAGAATATATCTCCTTTATAAGCATTCACAAAAAATTCACTACATGCTTAAGTACAAAGAAATCTCAGAAATTATAAAGCCATATTCTGTATCCATTGTGAAATAAAATGAAATTTTAATTAAAATTAATAGTTTAAACAAAAATAACAATCACTTGGAACTTAAAAAATATATATTATTCTGGGTTAAAGAGACCATAAAAATGCAGTATCAAACTATTTTGAAAACCACAGCACCACTGATAAAAGTGTATTGGATCTATTTACAGCTATAAGTCTTTGTACAAAAAAAAACACTAAGGGAAGACTCAGAAAAACTTGTGAATATGGCAGAAAAACTTGAATATCTTTATTTGATGAAGAGCTCACATAAATTAAATTGAAAACATAAAATCCAAATAAGTAATAAAAGGGCAAAGGATATAAACAGTATACAAAAGAAGGATATTATGTTTAAAAACACTGAATTTACTGGTAATTAAAGAAATACTAATTCAGGGTGCCTGGGTGGCTCAGTAGGTTGAGCGTCCTACTCTTGATTTTGGCTCAGGTCACAATCTGACAGTTTCATGAGTTTGAGACCGACGTTGGGCTCTGCATTGCCAGTGCAGAGCTTGCTTGGGACTCTCTCTCTCTGCCCCTCCCCTGCTCATGCTCTCTCTGTCTCTCTCAAAATTAATAACAAAATTTAAAAAACACAAATTAAAACAACATAAAAGTAGATAAGATTATTTTTTAAAAAAACACCAAAGCTGTCAGGGATGCAACAAAACAGGAGCTGCTTGTGGAAGCATGAAATGTCCACCCTTATGGACAGCAACTTGGCAACAGTAATCAAGAACTTTAAAAACTATTTACAAGTTTTAATCTGGTATTTCTACTTCTGGGACTCTATCTATCCTAGCATGCAACCCTACGTATGGAAAAACTTTATGCATAAAGACGTTTATTGGAAATGGTAACAACCTAAATGTTCAATAACAGGAGAATTATTAAATTATAGGACCATAAAAATTATGATAACAGAGCAAGGCTAAGATAGAAATGTTCGTGCTTCACTGCTATGCTAAAATCCAGGCTTTAAAACTGTATGTATAGCCTAACAATCATAATGCCATCTCATAATTTTTCAAGATCCTAGCCAAGAAAATGCAAAAAGAGAAACAACACAGGCATAGTAAAAGGAACTGCAAGGAAATACACCAAGATATTGTCGGGAATGATTGTTTTTCTTTTCTCCCCCAATCTATATTTTCATGTTTTCTTTAACGGGCATGTGCCATATTACTTACACTCTCACGGTCATAAAGAATTGTCCACATCCCTTCTATGAATCAAAAGGAAACACGTCTTTATGAAGGACATGTACTGCCATTGTTCCTGGGTCTCTAAAGTCATGTTGATATTCTAGCACAAACACAACAGGATGGAAGCATGTTACACAAACTCTTCTCTGCCTTCTTTTCTCCAACAGCTTCTTTTTTCCTCATAATTCCCTCAATTTTCCAAACTAAAGAAATTCCACCGGTCCTCTCTGCACCCACTTCCCCCCTTTGCACCTAGAATCATTCCCACCTCACTTCTGCAGAGTGGGTACAATGCCCCAGGCACACTATTCCCAGTCTCAGAGCCCTGAGTCCCTGCTACCCCTACTCCATGGTACTCCAAACATCCAGGAAAGGGTTCTAGAGACAATACTTCTCCAGTACTTCTCAGGTTGGAGGCAGGGAATAAAAGCAGGGAGACTTGGAGCCATGGAGAAAAAGTGGGAGATATTTAGAAACTCCGACACTGGGAGTATTACTTTTTAGTAATAATAGTTTGTGTGCAATAAATTCAGACTTCTTTCTTGTATGGCAAATTAGAGGTTAGCTTCCTGTTCTAGGCCATGTATTGAATAAATGAATAAACCCTTCATTTATTGAAGAAATAAATGGCCCCTGGCTGAATGAACGAATGAACGAATGAATGAATGACATTTCCCATGATCCTGCAATGACATAGGTAATCTGTGACTCAAAGTCTCCTCTGGCAAAGGAAACAAAAACAAAATCAAACTATTGATATTACACCAAAATAAAAAGCTTTTGTACAACAAAGGAAACCATCAAGAAAACAAAAAGGCAACCTACTGAATGGGAGAAGATGTTTGCAAATGACACATCTGACAAGGGGTTAATATCCAAAATATATAAAGAATTTATACAACTCAACACCAAAACAAACAAACCAAATAATCCATTGAAAAATGGACAGAAGACATGAATAGACATTTTTTCAAGAAAGACATACAGATTGCCAACAGATACATGAAAAGATGCTCAACATCACTCATCATCAGAGAAATGCAAATCACACCACAATGAGATATCACCTCACACCTGTCAGATTAGCTAAAATCAAAAACATATGAAATAATAAGTGTTGGTAAGGATGTGGAGAAAAATGAATCCTCATGCACTGTTGGTGGGAATGCAAGCTGGTGCAGCCACTGTGGAAAACAGTATGGAGCTTCCTCAAAAAATAAAAATAGAACTACCATATCATCTAGTAATTCCACTACTGGGTATTTACCCAAGGAAAATGAAAACACTAATTTTAAAAGTATGTGCACCAGGGACACCTGTGTGGCTCACTCAGTTGAGTGTCCAACTCTTGATTTTGGCTCAGGTCATAATCTCAAGGTTCGTGAGTTTGAGCCCGGCATTGTGCTCTGTGCTGACAGTGCAGAGCCCACTAGGGATTCTCCCTCTCCGTCTCTCTGCCCTTCCCTATCTCCCTCTCCTTCTCCCTCTCTCTCTCAAAAATAAATAAACTTTAAAATATATATATGCACCCTTATGTTTATTGCAGCATTATTTACAAGAGCCAAGATATGGAAGCAACCCAAGCATCCATCAATAGATGAATGAATAAAGAAGAGATGGTAGGGGCACCTGGCTGGCTCAGTCAGTGGAACACACAACTCTTGATCTCAGGGTTGTGAGTTCAAGACCCATGTTGGGCATGGAGCTTACTTAAAAAAATGAAATAAAGAAAGAAGAGGCATTATATATATTCAATGGAATATTAATCAGCCATAAAAAGAATAAAGACTGAGATCTTGCCATTTGCAACAACATAGATGGATCTAGAGGGTATAATGCTAAGCGAAATAAGTCAGAGAAAAACAAATACCATAGGATTTCATTCGTGTGGATTTTAAGAAACAAAACAAACAAAGAGGGAAAAACAAAAATAGACTCTTAAATTCAGAGAACAAACTTGTAGTTGCCAGAGCGGGGGATGAACTAGGTAAAGGGGATTAAGAGTACATATATCATCATGAGCACCAAGTAATGTATAGAATTGTTGAATCAATAAAACTAATATGACTAATATAAACTAATATAAACTAATATAACACCACATGTTAATTACACTTGAATAAAATAAATGTCCCCTCTTCCTATACTATCTCTGGGCCCTTGGCCAAGTGACTTCCCTCCTCAGCTATGAGATGCAGAAACCGATATCACAGGTTTGTTGTGAAGATTCTATGACACAATGCATATAAAAATTACAGTGCCTGGTACATAGTAATCAATGTTAGCCCTTATTATTAACACTTCACAGAGTCTGGTTTCAGTTAGAGTTGGTTGTATATATGTCTGTCTTCCTTCACTAGACTGTGAGCAAACTGTTTATATCTCACCCATCTGGCATGGGGACTTACAAATGGTAGACACACAATAATATTTGTCAAATTGCTTTGAAGGTATGCCAGGAAGAGGAAAGGGAGGGTGCTGGAAACAAGTTTAACGTACTTTATGATTTTACTCAGGGCCAACCTCTGCAGTGTATGTTTTTCTTCTATTACCAGAACACATTGTCTCGGACTATAAGGTTGCTATTAAATGGGGCTGGGGAAGCACTCTCAACAATAGCCAAATTATGGAAAGAGCCTAAATGTCCATCAACTGATGAATGGATAAAGAAATTGTGGTTTATATACACAATGGAATACTACGTGGCAATGAGAAAGAATGAAATATGGCCTTTTGTAGCAACGTGGATGGAACTGGAGAGTGTGATGCTAAGTGAAATAAGCCATACAGAGAAAGACAGATACCATATGGTTTCACTCTTATGTGGATCCTGAGAAACTTAACAGAAACCCATGGGGGAGGGGAAGGAAAAAAAAAAAGAGGTTAGAGTGGGAGAGAGCCAAAGCATAAGAGACTGTTAAAAACTGAGAACAAACTGAGTGTTGATGGGGGGTGGGAGGGAGAGGAGGGTGGGTGATGGGTATGGAGGAGGGCACATTTTGGGATGAGCACTGGGTGTTGTATGGAAACCAATTTGACAATAAATTTCATATATTAAAAAATAAATAAATAAATGGGGCTGGGGAGGCACTATTTCTGGAACCAGATGCTCTGTTCAGAGATAGTGAGGTTGTGCTACGAGGCATCTGAAATCTCCAGTTTGGCCCCTGGCTGAATGGGGAGTGGGGGCTAAAGTTCTGCCAGAGCTGGACTGGCCAACCTGGGTACCCTGGCATGGGGCCACATCAGCTCTGATGATCAGCCTCCTAGAAGGGATGCATCTTGTTTCTCGGCGTATTCACTTAGGGGGGTATCTTAATAGAGTGAATAAAAGAGCGGTATGTACCAGCGGGAACTCTACTGAAAACTCATAGGTCCCCTTTTATTTCTCATTTATTTTTTTATTTACTTACTTATTTTGGCAGCACTAGGGTTTATTAAACTGTGCCTTAGTACAGGTACTGGGGCTTGCCCATGGTATTCTTGAAGTATCAAAGCTAGTAGGTTCTGCCAATTCTTCTCGAGCAATGACACCAGGAAATTGACAGCTAAGTGGATGTTGTTCACAAGCTCATCATCTGTTGTCTTCATGTGGCCAAGTTCACTTCATCTACTTTGACCACTATGTTCTCATTGTAGGCCAGCAAGGAAGGGAACTTGCCAGGCTTAGTCAGGCCTGGACCCAGGATTTGTGGGATCTGCTTGCTCAGAGATTCTGAAGCAAAAAAGGCATTATACTTCTTGGCCAGCTTCCTGACTAATTTTTTATTCTTGCTGAGTTTCTTTAATGCCTCAATGTCCATGTGGGGAATAACCATAGCCTTGGCCTCATTACAGTGCTGCTGGTCCCCTAAAACACATACAGAGAACGTGGGGCAGGGAGTGGACGTAAGCCTGACGTTGCCCAAGAAGAATTTGTCCTTCAGAGGGTTATAGTTCTTCAAGCTGACCTGCAGCTCCACCATCTCCCAAAACTCCTGGTGCTTGGGCTGGCCGGTTCCTGGGCAGAACTTCCCGCACCACCTCATACAAGGTGTCACGGGAGACTTTGTTGCTCATGGTGCCACGTACCACAATAATCAGAAAAGAGTCATAGGGTCCCCTTTTAAACTAGCCTTCTGATTCCTGGATAAACATCAGCTAAAAAAATAATACTTAGTTTACTAAATATTTGTTGAGTTCCTATTATGTGCTAAACATTGTACTAGACACTGCCAATCCAAAGGTGAATAAAGAAATTATAATCAGGGTAAGGGGGAGGAAATGCAGAGGACAGCAATGTGGATGAGTATCATGAGCACCAGCTTAGGCGTAAGCAGTGGAGGTGTTGTAGAAACATCCAAGTCAGGGGTTAACCTAAGGCTCAAGGGAAGGAGAAGGCATGACGTGGCAGTTGGTAACCAAGATAAAGCTTGAAAGAATGATTGCAACAGCTCACATTTACTGAACACATACTCTATACGTCAGATCCTATTCTGAGAATTTTGCATAAATTCCTCAGTCTTTATAATAACGCTATGAGGCAGATATTATTATTCTCTTCATTTTATAGATGAAGAAACCAAGGCACTCAGTTAGTAAATGGTGGAGCTGGGATTCAAATCTAGGCAGTGGGGCTCCAGACTGAAGGGGAAGGAGAAGGCCAGATAGGCCTTCAAGGCAGAAGCAAGTGCCATGTAACAGTCTGAGAGGGCGGAAAGGAACAAGGTCACTTGGGGAACTGAAAGTGGCTGGGGGTGGGGACCGAAGTTCAGAGATGACTGGGCTCGCTCTGTAGGTTAGAAGGGAAACCAGAGGGAGGGTATTTCTGGTCTGGACTTGGAAAAACTAGCTGTGTGATTACTGTCACATAACCCCTCCTGGTCCCACTC
The DNA here is from genome assembly GCF_023721935.1 of Panthera uncia. NCBI lineage: Eukaryota > Metazoa > Chordata > Mammalia > Carnivora > Felidae > Panthera > Panthera uncia. Next base: position 53,164,830 of record NC_064818.1, on the reverse strand, counting down.
TCTTCCTTTTGTAAAAGGGTAAAACTAACAATACCTGGGCTCTATCATAGAGAATGGCCATGAGCACCAAATGAGAAAATGTATGTGAATTGATACCAAAGCACAGATTCCTTCTCAGACTTGAGATTTCATCAGTATCATTTCTCCCAGTAGCTCAAAGCTCTGCAGACTCAGAATCAACCACATCTGGCCATAGTAGCCAGAGCCTTCAGGAGTTGTAACAGTGAGAGTATAGAAAAAAAGCCTACAGACCCTGAGTCCAATGACCTGTATCTAAATTCACCATTCACTAACAGTGTGATCTCAAGGCAAGCAACACTCTCATTATATCACCACCATGTGGAAAATGGGAATGATAATGATAGCACTCACCTCTTAAGTTGATGTGAGGAATAAATAATACAGGTAATGTGTTTAGAATAGCTCCCGGTGCAGAGTAAAGACTTAGTAAACGTTAATAGCTTATATCACTATCATTAAGAACCCGTTGACTACTCATCCCATTGCTCTGCATTCTTTGTGATAAAAACGTGTGGGGCTATCAGAAATTAGAGATGGAGAAGAAGGTTTGCAACCCTACACAACACACTGCTGTAGAGACTCTCCCTGACTCCCATGGGCTGGCAAGCAGCTGGCTCTCCATCGTGGCAGAAAATGCCCAAAAGAGGTAAAAGACAGAGAGTGCACACCATCTGCGCAAACTAGGCTGCTCTTACAGTTTTTAGACAAAAGCTAAATATAGTCACCCAGATATGCCTTGCTTTTTTAAGATAAAACTGTTCACCCCTCCACCCCTTCACTCCACCCCCACCCAGACACACACCATACATATACACACATCCCAAGAAGCGGTTCGTCTTTTTTAAGACATACTGTGAGGTCCTGTTGTGACAGCCTCTTGCCACATTAACTTCTCTATCTAACTCCTGGCAGAGAACCCTTGGCTAATTTAACAACAGGAAAGCACGCAGGAAATTTGAGAACAAAACAAATCTCCTACACACAGAGCCCAGCATCTTCAAGCAAACTCGCTGAGGTACAGACCCAAAGCAAGATGACTCTGGACTATAAATGAGGCAGCTGCTTCTTAAAACCGCAAAGGGATGGAAGGAGTCATTTGCCGCTAAAACACTAGAGCTGAATGCAAATTGATCATGAATATTCATGAGCCCCTCCAGCTTACTCAAGAGCCACCCTTCACTAAAACCCCGGGGCTTTGCTTCCTAAAAAGTTTCCCAAAGTTCTTTCTCTGCCTCCTCTCTGTAGGAGAGGGTGGGAAAGTTCATTTGGGGATTTATGCCTCTTGCTCTTTCAAGTACTTGCTTTTGGTCTGGGTTTTTGGGGTTTTTTTCCTTCTTTTTTTTTTTTTTTTTTTTGGTTTGTTCTTAAGGATTCAGATCAAATCAATTTGCTCTTACCCTTTCTATCTTCCATAATTGGCAGCTTTTGTTTTCTTCCTCTTTGCTCTATTTTTTCAGCTTCTGCTTGCTGTGCTCGGTCTCAGTGAGAGAGGTACTCAAGGAACTGAGATATAACAGACCCTCGGGCTTGTGGGAGGGGCTAAATTAGCCGGCCCCGTTTCGGAAGGAACCTCAAACCCTATGTCTCTTTCATTGACTGGAAAGAATAGATTGGCTGAGTCCCGCTGCTCATTTCCCTAAAGCACACGAAGATTTGACTGGGTTGGGGTTGTCGTTTTTCGTATTCTTAAAGCTATGTATGTTCAAGTATCTCGCTCTCCCTCTCATTTTGTTACAGAAATCCATTTTTTTCTCTCGAGGAATGTTATCTTGGCTGCAAGCAAAAAAGCTATTTACTTTTTGCAGTTTTGAAGCCAGATAACTAGAAGCTTGTTACCTGATACCCACTAGAAAAACTAGAAGAACTCAAGAACAGTTCTTCCTGCCCCATAAAGCTGATTACCTCTGGTCGGCTGAAGAGCAATCCCTTTTCCAGGCTCATTAGACCACAAGAGCAACAGTCCTGTCACGGATGGATGCTGTGGCAGGAAAAGTCACTGTGGCAGGAGAAGCCACATTATTGGTGGGAAGGCAGAGGAGGCTGGGAACCGCTATCCAGCTGTACTGATGCAAGTCGTCCACCTTTTCCAAACTTTAACGTCCCACCTCCGAAGTCTTCGCAGCATGAACTGCCACACCCAGGCTTTGCCAAGATGAGTCAAATGCAGATAAGAGGCTGACCAAAACATTTTCAAATTGTGTATTTATGTTATTTTGAAATCAGGACAAGACCTAATTCTCCCAGAGGAAGGTAAGTACTCAAGGCCCAAGGCTCGCTCCTTGGGCAAATTCTCCCTCCACATGGCTGTCACAAACCTTAGCATTTTAGGTCTGAAAACAGATCACAGACATCTAGTCTAACCAAGGTTAGAGAGGAGGAAAAGTTATGCCATCTGCTCATGTTCACACAAAGAGAGAAAGCAGGGAGGGGTCTCTCTTTTTTGCTACCATGCTCCCCAGCACGTAATAAAGTTGCTCTACAGAGTAGGCTGTCGATAAATGTTTGATAGATGGTTGAATTAACGAATAAATAACAAAGCAGAGAGCAGATAGGATTTTCTGATTCCTACTTCATGCTTTTTCTACGTTGCCTCTCTAGCATGAGAATTTGTATCTAAATGCAATTATACCATAAGACATTTTTCTTCATATAAACTACTAAATTAGTGACCACTATAGAGTTTTACTTCTTTTTCTTTAAAGATTTTATTTAAATTCAAGTTACTTAACATCTAGTATAGTACTGGTTTCAGAAGTAGAATTTAGTGATTCATTACTTACATATAACACCCAGTGCTCATCACAAGTGCCCTCCTTCACACCCATCCCCCATTTAGCCCATCCCCCAACCCACCTCCCCTCCAGCAAACTCAGTTTGTTCTCTATAGTTAAGAGTCTTATGGTTTGCCCCCTTCTCTGTTTTTATCTTTTTTTAATTTTTCCTTCCCTTCCTCCATATTCATCTGTTTTGCTTAAATTCTACATATGAGTGAAATCATGGTATTTATCTTTATCTGGCTGACTTATTTCACTTAGCAAAATACACTCTAGTTCCATCCATGTTGTTGCAAATGGCAAGATTTCATTCCTTTTGATGGCTGGGTAATATTCCATTGTGTATATATATACCACATCTTCTTTATCCATTCATCAGTTGATGAACATTTGGGCTCTCTCCATAATTTGGCTATTGTTGATAGTGCTGCTATAAACATTGGGGTGCATGGGTCCCTTCAAATCAGTATTTTTGTATCCTTTAGGTAAATACCTAGTAGTGTGATTGTTGGATCATAGGGTAGTTCTATTTTTAACTTTTTGAGGAAACTCCATACTGTTTTCCAAAGTGGCTGCACCAGTTTGCATTCCCACAAACAGTGCTAGAGGGTTCCCCTTATTCTGCATCCTCATCAACATCTGTTGTTTCCTGAGTTGTCCGTTTTAGCCATTCTGACAGGTGTGAGGTGGTACCTCATTGTGGTTTTGATCTATATTTCCCTGATGATGAGTGATGTTGAGCATCTTTTCATGTGTCAGCCATTTATATATCTTCTTTGGAGAAATGTCTTTTCATGTCTTCTGCCCATTTCTTCACTGGATCATTTCTTTTTGGGGTGTTAAGTTTGGTAAGTTCTTTATAGATTTTGGATACTAGCCCCTTATCGGATATGTCATTTGCAAATATCTTCTCTCATTCCGTAGGTTGCCCTTTAGTTTTGTTGATTATTTCCTTCACTGTGCAGAAGCTTTTTATCTTGATGAGGTCCCAATAGCTCATTTTTGCTTTTGTTTTCCTTGCGTCTGGAGATGTGTTTAGTAAAAAGTTGCTACAGCCAAAGTCAAAGAGGTTGCTGCCTGTGTTCTCTAGGATTTTGATGGTTTCCTGTCTCACATTTAGGACTTTCCTCCATTTTGAATGCATTTTATTTTATTATTTTATTTTTTTAAATATGAAATTTATTGTCAAGTTGGCTTCCATACAACACCCAGTGCTCATCCCAACAGGTGCCCTCCTCAATGCCCATCACCCACTTTCCCCTCCCTCCCACCGCCCATCAACCCTCAGTTTATTCTCAGTTTTTAAGAGTCTCTTATGGTTTGCCTCTCTCCCTCTCTAACTTTTTTTTTCCCTTCCCCTCTCCCATGGACTTCTGTTAAGTTTCTCAGGATCCACATAAGAGTGAAAACATATGGTATCTCTCTTTCTCTGTATGACTTATTTCACTTAGCATAACACTCTCCAGTTTCATCCACGTTGCTAGAAAAGGCCATATTTCATTCTTTCTCATTGCCAAGTAGTATTCCACTGAATCTGTTTTTGTGTATGATTAAGAAAGTGGTCCAGTTTCATTCTTCCGCATGTCACTGTCCAGTTTTCCCAACACCATTTGTTAAAGAGACTGTCTTTTTTTCATTGAGTATTTCTTCCTGATTTGTCAAAGACTAGTTGACCATATAGTTGTGGGTCCATTTCTGGGTTCTTTATTTGTTTCATTGACCTACGTGTCTGTTTTTGTGCCAGTACCACACTGTCTTGATTACAGCTTTGTAATACAGCTTGAAGTCTGGAATTGTGATGCCTCCCGCTTTGTTTTTCTTTGGCTATTTGGAGTCTTTTCTGGCTCCATACAAATTTTAGAATTGTTTGTTCTATCTCTGTGAAAAATGCTGGTGTTATTTTGATAGGGATTGCATTGAATGTGTAGATTGATTTGGGCAGTGTGAACATTTTAGCAATATTTGTTCTAATTCATGAGCATGGAACGTTTTTCTATTTCTTTGTGCCTTCTTCAGTTTCTTTCATAAGTGTTCTATAGTTTCCAGAGTACAGATCTTTTACCTCTTTGGTTAAGTTTATTCCTAGGTATCTTATGACTTTTGAGGCAATTTTAAGTGGGATTGATTCCTTGATTTCTTTTTCTGCTGCTTCATTATTGGTGTATAGAAATACCACAGATTTCTGAACATTGATTTTATATCTTGTGACTTTGCTGAATTCATGTATCAGTTCTGGCAATTTTTTGGTGGAGTCTTTCAGGTTTTCCACATAGAGTATCATGTCATCTGTGAAGAGTGAAAGTTTGGCTTTTTCCTTGCCAATTTGGATGCCTTTTATTTCTTTTTATTGTCTAATTGCTGAGGCTAGGACTTCCAGTACTACGTTGAACAACAGTGATGAGAGTAGGCATTCCTGCTGTGTTCCTGACCTTAGGGGGAAAGCTCTCAGTTTTTCTCCATTGAGGATATTAGCTGTGGGTCTTTTGTATATGACCTTTATGATATTAAAGTCTGTTCCTTCTATCCCTACTTTGCTATATTTATCAAATGCTTTTTCTTCATCTACTGAGAGGATCATATGGTTCTTATGCTCTTTTACTAATGTGATATATCACGTTGATTGATTTGTGAATATTGAACCACCCCTGCAGCCCAGGAATAAATCCCACTTGATTGTGGTGAATAATTCTTTTAATGTACCATTGGATTCGATTTGCTAGTACCTTGAGAATTTTGGCATCCATGTTCATCAGGATATTGGCCTGTAATTCTCCTTTTTATTAAGGTCTTTGTCTGGTTTTGGAATCAAGGTAATGTTGGCCTTATAGAATGAATTTGGAAGTTTTCCTTCTGTTTCTATTTTTTGGAATCGTTTCAGAAGAATAGGTATTAATTCTTCTTTAGATGTTTGATAGAATTCCCCTGGGAAGCCATCCAGCCCCAGACTTGTTTGTTGGGAGATTTTTGATTACTAATTCAATTTCTTTGCTGGTTATGAGTCTGTTCAAATTTTCTATTTCTTCCTGTTTTAGTTTTGTTTCAGGTAGTTTATATGTTTCTAGGCATTTATCCATTTCTTCCAGATTGCCAAATTTGTTGGCATATAATTGCTCATAATATGAGCATTATAATTGTATTTCTCTGGTGTTGGTTGTGATCCTCCTCTTTCATTCACGATTCTATTTATTTGGGTCCTCTCTCTCTCTCTCTCTCTCTCTCTCTCTCTCTCTCTCTGATGGTTAATAAGTCTGGCCAGGGGGTTATCAATTTTGTTAATCTTTCAAAGAACCACCTCCTAGTTTCATTGGTCTGTTCTGTTTTTTTAGTTTCTATATCATTTATTTTTGCTCTAATATTTATTATTTCCCTTCTGCTAGTTTTGGGCTTTATTTGCTGTTCTTATTCCAGCTCCTTTAGGTGTAAGGTTAAGTTGTATATTTGAGACTTTTCTTGCTTCTTGAGAAGGATCTGGTATTGCCATATACTTCCCTCTTATAACCACCTTTGCTGCATCCCAGAGGTTTTGGACTGTTGTGTTTTCACTTTTTCATCCATGTATTTTGTAATTTCTTCTTTAATTTCCTGGTTAACCCCTTCATTCTTTAGTAGGATATTCTTTAGCCTCCATGTATTTGTGGCCTTTCCAAATTTTTTCTTGTGGTTGACTTCAAGTTTCATAACATTGTTGGCTGAAAATATGCATGGTATGATCTCAATCCTTTTGTACTTGTTGAGGCCTGATTTGTGCACCAGTATGTGATCTATTCTAGGGAATGTTCCATATGCACTCAAAAAGAAATGTGTATTCTGCTGCTTTGGGGTGAAATGCTCTGAATATATCTGTTAAGTCCATCTGGTCCAGTGTGGCATTCAAAGCCATTGTTTCCTTGTTGATCTTCTGCTTAGATGATTTGTCCACTGTTGTAAATGGAGTGTTAAAGTTCCCTATTATGATGGTATCATTATCAATGAGTTTCTTTAAGTTTGTTCTTAATTGATTTATATATTTGGCTTCTTCAAGTTGGGGGCATAAATATTTATAATTGTTAAATCTTGTTGGATAGACCCCTTTATTATGATATAGCGTCCTTCTTCATCTCTTGCTATAGTCTTTGGCTTAAACTCTAGTTTGTCTGATAAAAGTATGGCTACTCCAGCTTTCTTTTGATGTCCATCCCCTCACTTTCAATCTGGAGGTGTCTTTGAGTCTAAAATGAGTCTCTTGTAAGCAACATATTGATGGGCCTTGTTTTTTTTTTTTTTTTTTTTTTTTTTTTATCCATTATGATACCCTATGTCTTTTGATTGGGGCATTTAGTCCATTTACATTCAGGGTACTATGAATTTAATGCCATTGTATTTCCTGTAAAGTCACTGTTGCTGTAGATTGCCTCTGTTCCTTTCCATTCTTTGTTGCTTTTGGTCTCTCCCGATTAAAGGGTACTCTTTAATAATTCTTGCAGAGCTGGTTTAGTGTTCACAAATTCCTTTAGTTTTTGCTTGTCTTGGAAACTCTTTATCTCTCCTTCTATTCTGAATGACAGTCTTGCTGGATAAAGTATTCTTGGCTGCATATTTTCCCCATTTAGCATATTGAATATGTCATGCCAATCCCTTCTGGCCTACCAAGTTTCTGTAAACAGGTCTGCTGCTACTCTTATGTGTCTGCCCTTCTAGGTTAAGGATCTTTTGTCCCTAGCTGCTTTCAGAATTCTCTTTTTATCTTTATATTTTGCAAGTTTCACTCTGATATGTCTTGGTGTTGACCTGTTTTTGTTGATCTTAAGGGGAGTTCTCTGTGCCTCTTGGACTTGAGTGCCTATTTTCTTCCCCAGATTAGGGAGGTTGTCAGCTATACTTTGTTCGAATAAACCTGCCCCATTTTCCTGCTCTTCTTCTGGGACTCCTATGATATGGATATTATTGTGCTTTATAGAATCACTGAGTTCCCTAAGTCTATATTCATGATCTAATAGTTTTTTCCCCCTCTTCTTTTCAGCTGCATTATTTTCATAATTTTGTCTTCTATGTCATCTATTCATTCCTCTGCTTCTTTCATCCTTGTGATTACATCCAGTTTTGCAACTCAGTTATAGTATTTTTTATTTCTGCCTGACTAGTTTTTAGGCCTTTAATCTCTGCAGCAAGTGGTTCCCTGGTGACTTCTAGCTCTTTTTTTTTTTTTAAAGCCCAGCTAGTATTCTTATGACTATTGTTCTAAATTCTTGTTCAGATATATTGCTTATATCTGTTTTGAACAAATCTCTGGCTGTGGTTTCTTCTTGATCTTTCTTTGGAGGAGAATTCCTCTGTCTTGTCATTTTGTCCAGGTCTCTGTCTTTTGCATGTTATGAAAGCTTGTTATGTTTCCTGCTCCTGAAAGTAATACTATATTAAGAAGGGGTCATACACTGTCCAGAGCCTGACACTTCAAGAAGTGTTTCTGGTGTATGCTGTGTGCACTCTGCTGTTGTGATTTGGCTGCTCTTTCCCCCAGGTCAGTCCTCTGCAGAGTTCCTCCTTGCTTGCAGTGGGAAGTGTTTGGACCTTTAACTAGGTGTGCTTTGATTTGTTAAAATAAGCCTTCCAGGTTCTCTATCTCAAATTATGCAGATTGTTCTTTTAATCTGCAGATCAATTTCCTAGGTGTTCAAAATGATTTGATGCTGATCTAGCTGTGTTTGAGGGACAAGGCAAGCCCAGGGTCCCCCTACTACTCCACCATCTGAACTCCTCCCTCCAGATTGTTTTTGACTCTATATAGAAAATAAATTCTCCATGATACTTTAATAAAGGCAAGGGCTGCCTTTCCAGTTCAGGCATCTCTGTTACTTTGCACATTGCCTGGCACATAGTATGTGCTCAATAAATGTTTGATTTTTAATAAATCTGATTCTGTCCAACAAAACTCTTCTTTTATCTTACTAATGGTTCCTAGTTACATGATTTTGCATTTATATTAACTAATTATGCTAAATGAAAAATCCAATGGATGCCTTCCAGAGCCAGTTTAGACTCCATCTCTACCAAGGAATATTGGTTTGGTATTTGTCTTATATGATAAAATTATTTTTAAGAAAGATAATGAGATATTTGTATAAATCAACAATTTTTATAATGGGTTTAATGATTGTTTGGTATCACTGTTTTGAAGAAAGATTTGAAAAACAGCATGTCCCCAAACATCCTGTGAACTATAGAATGGAAAACAGACCATCAAAGCTAGAAGGAGAAAGGAATGATCAAGTGGAAGATCAGAGTGGGTGAGGGGTTAGGTGGGAAAAACAAACAAACACCGAACATGTCAAGGAGAGCTCCACATTGGGCACTGTGGCAATAGTCCTCTATTTCAAACAAAAATAAAATCAAAGCAACTCCTATCTGTTCTACTTGGACGTCACATTGTTGAGTAAAAGTCATTTTGACAAATGACTGATTTCTTTGTTAATGTCATCACAGAGAGAGAAACTATCAGGAGTAAAGTACTCAACTTCTAGTTCAACCAGAAGAGATAAAAATCTCATTATGTTAACTAGCTCTTCACAAAAATGTGAAGTTCATCCAAATTCAATATGCCGTAATAGAACCATGATTTTAGCCCCCAACTCATATTATGGGAACCTTTGACTAAATGTCAAATGCTTCTTATGGTAACATGTTCTGTTAAAACATACAGCAGTTAAAACATACTGTCTGGTGGTCACACCCTCCTTGGCATATGAAAACACTATATAGTTCAGTGTTATTCATCCAAGAATAATTAAAAAACAGATGGGATTTGTGTGTGTCTTTCCAAAGGCCTGAGAATTTATCTTAAAAACTAAATCTGAATTAAAAAATTGTTATAATTGCTCATGGTCGTGTTACTTGTAATGAGAGGTAGAAAGTAAAAACTGCACTCAGAGACGGAGTTGTTAGGAAGAAGTGAAGATATTTCTCTTTCTTTTAATGATAAAGTGATCTTTGATGAATTCTTAAAATGATTGAAGTTTCATTTTTTCTTTATCTTCAATCTCTCTCACTGAACTGCCCACATGATCTTTCTGAGGTATAAACCTGATAATGACATTCCCAGGCTTAAAAAGTCCTAGTCTCCTTATCATCCATAAAGCAAAATTCAAATTCTTATCGTGGAATATATAAGGTCTCCCTCTACCTCTCTAGACTCATTTCCTGCCATAGATCCCTGTACTCCAAAACCAAATCATAATTCCAAACCCATTGTCCTTTCAGGACTCTGCATTTACATAAGTTGTACTCATGCAAGACACCCACCTCTCCCAAAGTTTAACCTTCTACTTCCTCGGTCACTCCCTCTGTTCAGAATGCTCTTTCCCCTCTTGTTCATGGGTCCTCCTACATATACCTCATGACTTAGTTTAAGTATCTAGTCTTCTGTGGGGCTTTCCCTGACCCCTCTACTGTCCCTCCCCCAAACACAGCACTGACCCACAGAAGAGACGCCACTCATATTATCATGATGTTTTATGATTTCACTTATAGTTCAGGCCACAAAACTTGGAGTCACATTGAATCCTCTTTCCTTACATTCCAAGTCAGATCCTTCAGCAAATTCTGTGGGTTCCATTTTCAAAATATATCTAGCACCTGACTCCTTATCATCTCCACTGCTACCACACTGGCCTTAGCCACATCACCTCTCACCTGGTTTACTGTGATAGCCTTCTCACTGGTCTGCCAGATTCTGCTTTGAAGCCTGTTCAGTCCAATAACAGCCCAGCACTAGTGATTCAGTTAAAACAAAAGATTATTCCTCATTCCTCTGCTCAAAACCCTCCAATGGCTCCCACCTATGCCAAGCAAACCTAAAGTCCTTCAGATAGCCTACAAGGCCCTCCCTAGTCTGCTCCCCATCACCTCTTTCTTTCCCACTACTTTCCTCTTCTTGCTCCCTCTGTTCCAGCCTCATATTCTTTGCACCTGCTGTTCCTTCTGTCTGGAATGCTATTCTCCCAAATATCCACACAACTCCTTCCCTCATTCCCTATAGGTCTTTACTAAATATTACCTTCTGCCTCAGCACAAGATTGTGATGTCTAAATACTATTTTCCACTACAATGAACCAAATTCTTTGGGAAAATGGCTGATTCCAAGCCTAAGGTGGGAGGTCTATGAGATTGGAATATTTTGTCATATCAGAAAGCAAAGGTGCTATCTAAAACTACTAGGGTTGTGTCAAAGGGACTCAGGAACCAACTTCAAGTGGCTCCTACTAGCCAAAGTAGTAAAACTTTGAACAGCAATAAGAATGGAAACACATCAGATATGTTGATACCTATGTGTTCATAATGATAATCTAAAGGAATCATTGTTCATCTTTGGAACCAATTCATTATTCAGAAAACAAATAAAAGGAGGAAATACCAACAGTCAATATGCTTTGCTGCACAAACTGTACCACACAACAACCAAATAACTGATGAGGGAAAGTTTCTCCTTAAAGTATTCCAGATAATGAAAGAATCAAATTGATAGCATTAGAGTATCATCATTATATAAACATCTAAGTGATGAAGCTAGGTAATAATCATCAGTGACTGCTGACATCACAAAAGGAGGTACAAACATTCACTGAAGGCCTCCTGATGGAAGAACACACAGCACCTTCTGAAGTAGTCTTGCCAAAAAATTGAAGCCTCTCAATTTAAATACCAGTTTACAGGAAATATAGGGCACAGAAAACCATGTAAGAAGACACTTCAGGAAAACAATCAGTATAATTTAATCTTGAGGAAATACTACAAAACAATTCAATTTCTTTAACAAATAAATTGCGGTGAGGAGCGGGGGGCTGGGCGCCTGGGTGGCTCAGTTGGTTAAGCGACCGACTTCGGCCCAGGTCACGATCTCTCAGTTTGCGAGTTCGAGCCCTGCGTCGGGCTCTGTGCTGACAGCTCAGAGCCTGGTGCATACTTCAGATTCTATGTCGCCCCCTCTCTCTACCCCTCCCCTGCTCATGCTCTGTGTCTCTCTTTCTCTCAATAATAAATAAATGTTAAGAAAATTAAAAAATAAAAATAAATTGCAGTAAAGTCAAAAGAGGATGAGGTACCTACAGAATAAAAGAGATTTAAACGATATACTAACCCAAATGTACTATCTGGACCTTGAAATTCTGATTTAAACCAATTAATTTTTTTTAACGTTTTTATTTATTTTTTAGAGAGAGAGAGACAGAGCATGAACGGGGGAGGGTCAGAGAGAGGGAGACACAGAATCCGAAACAGACTCCAGGCTCTGAGCTGTCAGCACAGAGCCCGACGAGGGGCTCGAACTCACGGACCGCGAGATCATGACCTGAGCCAAAGTCGGGCGCTTAACCGACTGAGCCACGCAGGCGCCCCTGATTTAAACCAATTTAAAAGAAACTCCAAGATAACTGAAGAAATTTGAACACTATTTGGATATTATTTTCTAAAATCAAAGAACGATTCATTTTTAAATGTGTTTAATAGTATTGTGTCTACAATTTTTCAGAAATCCTTAACTTTTGCAGATACATAATGAAATATGTTCAAAGGAAATCTTGAATTCACTTCAAAAAGAGGAAGAACAGGTAAGGCACAGCTGAAACAAGAGTAAGGATGAGGTGACTGCTGCAGAAGTTAGATGCGAATTTGATTTACTATTTTCTCCACTTTGTGTGTTTGAAATTTTCTGATAAAAAAGAATCTCAGGGGCACCTGGGAGGCTCAGTCAGTTAAGCATCTGACTCTTGATCTTAGCTCAGCTCTTTAACTCAAGGTTGTGAGTTCAAGCCCTGCATTGGACTCCATACTGGATGTGGAGACTACTTAAAAAAAAAAAAAAGAAAAGAAAAAGAAAGAAAGAGAGAATCTTGGGCAAAAAGTGGGAGATTACCTGATGATGTGCAATAATTATACGAGGGAATTGCTCCAGAGTCTTAAAGAACATGGCTGAATATTCACTGAGTCAGTAACCCTAATGCAAAACTGGCTTGGGACTGAAAGATAGCAAGGTTCAGTGGAAAAAACTGCTATAATCTGGCAAGATGATCATGACAAAATAGGCTGAGCGTTTCATCTGAGGAGCAAATAGTCAGATGAAAGAGATCATCTGCAAGACAAATAAAAGTAACTGAACAACAAACTGGTCAAAGCTAAAAAGCTGTTACACCAGTGTAAACCAAAGAAATATATTCACTGTGCAGTTTGTAGCACAATAATCAGGCACTCTCTTTAATGTGCAATATCCACAGTATGGTTTGACAACTTGAGGAACTCCCTATCCACCCAACAATGACCAAGCAATCAGGAATCACAGAAATCGGAGTAGTGATGGTAGCATCTGAGTCACTAGTAGGTGGTGCTATGGAAGGTGGCTGGTAGAACGGGGTGGAGGATGGGTATTCTGGTCTCAACACTGTTTCTACTTCTTCATTAAAACAGAAGTTGAGGGCACGTGGGTGGCTCAGTCAGTTGAACATCTGACTTCTGCTTAGGTCATGATCTCACAATTCGTGAGTTCCGCTTCACATCGGGCTCACCTCTATCAGTAGCGCAGAGCCTGCTTCAGATCCTCTGTCCCCCTCTTTCTGCCCCTCCCCCACTTGCGTGCAGTCGCGCGCTCTCTCTCTTTCTCTATCTCAAAAATAAATAAAGCATTTAAAAAATAAATAAAACAAAAGTCTATTGATAAAATTCATGTTAGGAGGTACTCTGGTTTTATGTATCTTAAAATAAATGTCATGGGTAACTATTAGAAAAATGACATGTTTTGCCAACTCCAAGAATGCCTGCATTTATCCATTTAGCTTTTATTATATTTGAATATACTAACATGTTCTTCATAGGGGCATCTAAGTGGCTCAGTCGGTTGAGTGGCCAACTTTGGCTCAGGTCATGATCTTGCCATTCATGAGTTTGAGCCCCATGTCAGGCTTCGTGCTGACAGCTCAGAGCCTGAAGTCTGCTTGGGATTCTGTGTGTCCCTCTCTCTCTGCTCTCCCCTGCTCATGCCTGTCTCTCTCTCAAAAATAAATAAACATTTAAAAAAATTTTTTTGAATTTAAAAAAATAAAATATTCTTCATAATATTTGAAACAGTGTTCAAAGCATTAATGCTGTTTTGATATTTTTTAAATATTCCTTGCTATAGTTGCTTTCAAGGCTAAAAGGAGACTGTAAAAGAATGGGTTTTTATAATTGATAGGAATGGTACATTATAGTACTTTGAAAATCATGTGGTACAATGTTATATCTTAGATATCTTACAGATCTAATCTCAGGAACTCATACATTTTTTTCCACCAGCAATAGACCTAGGCTCCATCTTCTTTCACTCCATATAAACCAAGATATTAAGTCAGTACTATTTGGTATTGGTGTATGAATATTCAACAAACAAAATTTTCCAGCACATTTTGAAAATCATATTAAATTTTCTTGACACTATTTGACATTGTGCTTTGACAATCTATCAGCACTATGCATACATGTCTCATGAGAAGAGAAACACAGATTAACTTTACTGGATTGAATCTCTACTTCTCTTCCATCCATAATAACCTCTGCTCTGACTCTGTCTGCCTGCTAGCAGTTATTCAGAGATGATAAGAACCCCTGTATGGAGTAGGAAATAGGGAATAGAGGTGGATCCTCTGAGAGTATTTAGAATGCACATTGGTTCAGAAAATGCCCTTTCCCTTCTTTTAGGAGAAAAGTAGGAGAGAGACTGTCTCTCCAAGCAGAGCCATGATTCTCAACCTTGGCTTGCACATTATAATCAACGGGGGCACTTAAAAATGCTAATGCCCATCCCTACCCTCAGACATTGGGATTCAACCTGGTCTGGGATAGGGCTCAGGCAAGGTTTTCTGTTTGTTTATTTATTTTCTTTTTTAAAAGCCCAGATGACTTTTGTTTGTTTGTTTGCTTGTTTGTTTTTAAGTAGACTCCACACTCAACTTGGTGCTTGAACTCAAGACATTGAGATCATGAGTTGGCTGCTCTACTGACTAAGCCAGCCAGGCACCCCAAAGGCTGAGATGATTTTGACGTGCTGCCAAAGCTTCAGAGTTAAGGAGATCTAGGTTCAAATTCTTACCGTGTGATCTTAGACAAGTTAATAAGCCTCTCTGCACCTCAGTTCCTTTATATGTAAAATAAAGATTTGGTTTTATTTATTTACTTTATTAAAGGTATTTATTTATTTATTTATTTATTTAGAGAGCAGGCGCAAGAGGGGGAAAGGGACAGATGGGAAGAAAGAGAGAGAGAGAGAGAGAGAGAGAGAGAGAGAGAGAGAGAATCCAGCAGGCTCCACACTGAGTGTGGAGCCCAGTGTGGAGCTCCATCCCAAGACCCTGGGATCATGACCTGGCCTAAAATAAAGATTCAGATGCTCAACTAAGCCACCCAGGCACCACAAGATTTTGTTTTTAATCTATATCATAGATTCTATATCTGTATATTTAATCTATATTACTGTAAGGGGAAAAGGAGAAAAAAAATATGTAAGAACTCACTCCTAACAGAGACTCTAGGACATGGCTGGCACTCAAGAAGTATGTCTTCCTTTCCTATTCACTTATATGCTAGATCTATGTTTATATTAAACAAAACATTATCTTCTCTTTGGTGTCTCTTGCTTTTTCCCCTCCAACATCATCCTTTTGTTTTTCAGAGGTAAACCCAGGGTACCTGAGGAGAATGAGAGCAGAAGTCCCTTCCATCCTATAGCACAAACGATCTCTCTACCTCTCTTCCCCAAATTTAAAGCAATTCTATATATTCAACAGCAACTGTGGGACTGGGGCCATGTTGAGAGAGGGGAATGGGTGAAGTATGACTTGAAGAGAAAGGGGTGCTGACTTTGGAAAGAAGTGAAGTTTGCAATACTAAAAGCAAAAGGAACTATACAAAATACATTACTCTACTTGATAAAGTTTCCCATGAGGCTACTGGTTCATAATTCAGAGACTGCTCGCTGTACATGTATACTGGAATTGAACACTTAAGTAAATGGATGACGGTAGGAGTCAGTGGCCCTACTATTGGGGTGGAAGGTTACAAGGCAAGGGGAGGTGTCTAGAATGACCCACATGGTAATGCACTATAGTTGGAGACATCAGTACGAACTCATGAAGTTTACTTTAACATATAGACTGCTTAATATAGCAATATTTACAGCTGTGTATATATACAAGGTTCAGAGTACATAAATACTTCCTCGCTCTGTCAGCTGTGAGGGCCTCTAACCAATGATACTCAAGGAGCATGAAGCACAGCCAGCCCCTAGATCTTTGTATTCTAACACAGTTCTCCTGAACTCCTGAAGAAATGGCTGATTCTAGGACTGGGGTAGGAAATACGCAAGGTGAGCCTGGAATATCTTGTGGTGCCAGAAAGTAAGGGAGTGATCAAAAAACCCTGCAGTGACAGTGTAGATCAAACTGACACAGGAGACAATAGCCAAAACTGGAAGAATTTGAGCACAAAATAAAATTGTAGTCAATTATAACCGAAAGTATAAAATAAATATCCATGAGTTTATACTGATATAAATTATTGAATAAATGAATGAGGGAGAATAGACAGATCTTCTGACAGGAAGAATTCCAAATAATTTATGTAGATACTCTGCCCTCTAGGAGATGGGGCCTAATACTCCTTAAGCACGAGCTACACATAGTTACTACATTCCAAAGAGTGGAGTATGGGAAGGGAAGAAGAAAGAGTGATTTCACAGTGGAGAAACCTGACAAATGCCACCTGAGCCAGGTGACCAAGATAACACCAATGATAATAGGTCATGCTGATAGTGCATACCCTCGTGTGATGTGATAAAACTGGCTCTTCATCTCTGTGCTCTTCCTCCCAAAACTGCATAGCCCCAGTATAATTATGAGAAAGGTGTCAGATAAATCCCAGTTGAAGAACATTCTATAAAATACCTGACCAGTACTTCTCAAACTTGTCAAGGTCATCAAAAACAAGGAAAGTTAAAAAAAAAAAAATCCCATTCAAGAGGAGCCTAAGAAGACATGAGGATTAAATGAAATATGGGATCTTGGAACAGAAAGGGAATATTATACAGAAACTAAAGAAATCTGAATAAAGTATGAATTTTAGTAATAATAATGTATCAGTATTGGTTCATGGATTGTAACAAATGTACCACACTAATTTAAGATGTTAATAATTACGGGGGGAACTGGGTATGAAGTATATGGGAACTTTCTATAGTATCTTCACAACTTCTCTATAAATCAAAAAAGTACTCTAAAATAAAAAGTTCATTTTTTTAAATGTTAAGATAGGTGTTTAAACACAGCTGTTATACAAAAACCCCTTGCTGAAGCACATCTTTATTGAAGTAACTGCTAAACGGACAAGGTTTTGCAAAAGCATTTGTTACACATGATTTCTTGGTCAAACAGAATTCATTGTATCTACATCCAGCAAAGCAAAGTTAACTCTGGCTGTGTGCCAAGACATGGAACTAGCCTTGTTATGTAGCCTCAGTGTGATAGTTGTAGTATTCAAATCTTTCCATCCATGACACACAATATTCCCATTGGTCTAAAAGTAGAAAAGCCTCTAAGTTGATTCTCCACTGGCTCAAAAAGTTTCCAATAAGTGCCTCTAGGGAGAAGTCAGAAACTCTGGGACCAGGGCAGGGCAGGAAGGAGTAAGCGACAGCTGGTTCAAGAATGTGAAAAAAATAATAATAAAAGGAGGGAAAATACTTATACTTCTCCAGAGTGCCCCCTTATATGGGGACACTGCCAGACAAATGAAAGTAGCTCTGAGATTGAGAAAAAATTGGAGTTAAGAAAAATGTACCACACTTCACCAACCCTAAGTGTTCAGGGTTGTACTTGCTAACGAATCAAAGATTCCCAAGGGCATAAGTCTCTGTCTTTGAATTTCTGAACATTACTGGTCCTAAGAAGAAGGGGAAATTTTTAAAGAACACATAGCCTCTAGAATTTTATGCTCAAGACCTTAGCAGCATGGCTCACACACCCAGTTTTTGAAGACAATAATAGCCCACAATACCAGGCCAGTCTATAGCAGGAAGCTTGCATGTTGCCTCCGCCTTTGCAGAGATCAGCCAGGGGTGACAAGCCCTGGAGACAAAGCCAAAGTCAGGCAAAGTCCTGCTCTCCTTTACATTAGGCCCCTCATCCACTGAGGGCCAGCAGAGCCTGGATGAATAGGAGAGCAAGAAAAGATAATAGTTTTCAGACTTAGCCTCGGTGGTTCTCGCAGTTCATCCTTCAAGATCTAGTTCAAACCTTAAATCTTTAGTCTTCCAGCTAAGCCTCTCTCCTCCAAATTCTGAGAGCATA
The DNA here is from genome assembly GCF_023721935.1 of Panthera uncia. Classification (NCBI taxonomy): domain Eukaryota; kingdom Metazoa; phylum Chordata; class Mammalia; order Carnivora; family Felidae; genus Panthera; species Panthera uncia. Next base: position 53,146,697 of record NC_064818.1, on the reverse strand, counting down.
ATTCTCTTCTCACAAGTGCCAAGTTACTTGGTACTTGCTCAATGCCGTGCATTGCCGGCTTCTTTTCATGTGTAATATATCTCATGTATATAACCCAGAGTTGACTTCAAATTCTTGAGTCTGACTCCAAATTCTTTTTCTCTCCTCCTCATCCATATCCTTTCATATCCCATGGCACCTAGTCTAGTAGTTTGCATATGTGCTTAATATATAGCTGATTTTGAGTGGCTATTCCAATCTCTCTCAAATTGCCATTAAAAAATTAAATATAAATCAGATCCTCTTCACATCTTACCCTTCTGGGTAGCCACTCAAAACACCCAAGAAGTCATTATGATTATGTCCAGCCTACTTAAGGTGAGAAGAACCCTGGCTGTCACCAACTGGGTTATGCATTTCCCTGCCCAAACCAGCCTTTCACGACTCTGGTGACACAGGACTCCTTGGTTCCCAGACAAATGACTGCTGTATCCGGTTTTGGTGCAGGAAGATGATGTTATCTTAGCCTCCAGACAGTGACCTCTGGTCTGATCACGTCAAATGAACTCAACCCTGGATGCTCAGTCCCAGCACCCACCCCTGCCTGTGCCCTTGGTTTGCTTCCTCTCCCCTATCTCATTCATATCTGAAATTTCCCCCATCTTGAGAAAGGATGGCATGTATTCTTACCTGACCCCTTAGCATTTAGAAACCTAGGCACAGGAATTGCCAGAAAACATTCTAATCAGTAGATCATCATGTTCACAGAGTGAGTGAGTGAGTCCAGGGCCTAATGCAAAACAGCACCTTGCCTTTTCGTGTGAGGCTGCTGATCAATCAGTTCATGTGCAATTTACTCCAGTGAGCATCATTCATGTATTCATTTACTCAACAAATATTTAGTGAACACCTACACTGTGTCAGGGACTATCATGGCATCAGCGGTCTCCTGCTCTCTGTGGTCTCCTTCATTTTCACTCCCTTCCCTTTCCACCTATCCTGGAGGTCCCAGGCACTAGTTAATGAGTTACATCAGGTGTATTCCTCTTACAAGGAAGCAGTAGGATTAGGTAGTGGTAGTAGTAGTAGGATTCCAACCTCCAGATACCTCAGCGCCTTCTCCTGCCAGTATGACCATCTTTCATATTTATAGATCTCCTGTTGTTTACTGCTTCACCAAAAATCTCCCTCTATATATCAGCCTGATGTGGGCCAGAAAAGAGGTGGGCTAGAAGGTCAGAAAATGCCACCTTGGAAATATTATCACAATTTTTAAAATGAAATAAATATGAAAGGACAGGGGAAGGGATTGAGAGGACAGGATAGCAAAGGGAGTTTCAAAGAATTCAGCAAAAAGAGGGCTATTCTGCAGACATTGCAAGTTGAAGCAAAAGTCAATTTCATGTCTGTTCAATTCAAGTAAATGCAAAGTAAAATAAAAACTCCTTAGAATGAATTTTAGGATTGTGTAAATAATCTAAACATTGGAAAAATTTTTTATTTTTATTTTCTAATAACTGTCACTTCCCCAGAGAAGTTGTTCCTGATTTCCCAATCTAAGTCCCTCAGTTACACCCTTGCAGACCACTCAATTTTCTCTTCATAGCATTTATTCAATTTGCAAAGATTTACTTATGAGATTGTTGCTGAATGTCTCCCTCCCACCCCTGACTACACAAGTTCCAAGAGGGCAGAAACCATTTCTGTTTTGTTCTCTACTGAACATGTAGGCCTTACACAGAACTTGCACGTGAAAGAAGACCAGTAAATATTTGTTGAAGGAAAGAATCAAAATTCTGTTGCCTAGTTCTCTCCCTTAGACCATTCTGCAGACTTAGAGGTTTACCACTTTATCTCAGTAGTGTGCAGTGGCTTAGTTCAAACTCCGTACACTCGAGCAGAGGATATATGTACAAAGCTGTACATTTTAGCATTGTGTTTAGTGTCTAAAACAAAACAAAACAAAGTCAGGAAACTACCTGAATGACTGACTCAATTATATTCATGAGGGGAGCAGGAGAGCTAGAGTTTACACTTTGCATTTATCAGTGATTAGCCAAGGCTAGTGGCTGAGGTGTAAATTTTTACATGCTTCTGGGCTCCTATGAACACAAGCAAAGTATGTTCCAGCAACCTGAGGGCTGCCCACAAGGCAACCCAGGTGCAGGCTGTGGGGAGGGTGATTACACCAGGAGCCAGCGCACACGGAAACAGTAAAGAGATCTGAGGACCTGTGGATGCAACCCTGACAAATCCACTATAGGGAGTCTTAGGATTAGCATAATATCATTGCAAAAATCTATATAGGCACATCATGCATGAACATAAAGAAAGACATGGAAGGATCCTCCTTCTAGGGGAAGAGAGAGTAGAAATGGGTGGAGGAGTGGGAAAGGAGTTTACTGACTTTTCTTTATACATTTTTATATTATTTGCACTAAATATTAAACATTTTCATAAAAACTTTCAGGGAACAAGTTAGCTAGAACCCTTTAACAGGTGTGCCATTCCCAAGTAAAACTCCTCAGCCCATGAATTGGTCACACAATCTCTTCCCACTCTGAAAGTTTTCTTATCTAGTCCAAAGTATGTGACAACCCCCCATTTTTAAATTCATTGTTTGACATATAATGGGAAATCTTCCACATTAAAAAAAAAGAGTTTAGGTTTGCTGAATTATAATCTTTAAAAGTCAAATGGGAGTCTAGAATTAAATTAAAATTCACCTGAAATTGCTAGTAAAACTGGACAGCCACATGTAAAAGAGTGAAACTCAGCCACTATCTTATACCATACACAAAAATTAACTCAACTTGGATGAAAAACTTGAATATAAGACTTGAAACCATAAAACTCCTAGAAGAAAACATAGGCAATAAGCTCCTTGACATTGGCCTTGGTGATGATTTTTTGAATGTGCCACCAAAAGCAAAGGCAACAAAAACAAAAATAAACAAGCGGCACACCATCAAACCAAAAATCTTCTGTGCAGTAAAGGAAACCATCAATGAAATGAAAAGGCAACCTACCAAATAAGAGAAAATATTTGCAAATCACATATCTGATAAGGCACTAATATCCAAAATATATAAAGAACTCATACAACTCAATAGCAAAAAAAAAAAAAAAGAAGAAGAAGAAGAAGAAAAAAAACCCAATGTGATTTTAAAATGCAAAAGATCTGAAGAGACATTTTTCCAAAGAAGATATAGAAATGGACAACATGTACATGAAAAATGCATCTTTTAATCACCAGGGAAATGCAAATCAAAATCACAGTGCGACATCACCTCATGCCTGTTAGAATGGCTACCATCAAAAACATAAGAAATGGCCAGTGTTGGAAAAGGTGTGGAGAAAAGGGAACCCTTGTTCACGCTGTTGGTAGGAATGTAAATTGGTACAGCCACTATGGAAAACAGTATGGAAATTACTCAAGAAATTAAAAACCGAACTACTGGGGTGCCTGGGTGGCTCAGTCAGTTAAACGTCTGACTCTTGATTTTGGTTCGGGTCATGATCTCCTAGTTTGTGAGTTCAGGCCCTGTGTCAGGGTCTGTCAGTGCAGAGTCTGCTCTAGATTCTCTCTCTCCCTCTCTCTCTGCCCCTCCCCTGCTCGCTCTCTCTCTCTCTCTCGCTCTCAAAATAAATAAAAAAAAAAACCATTAAAAAAATAAACCTACCATATGATCCAGCAATTCCACTTCTATCTGAAGAAAATGAAAAGGATACCCTCAAAAGGATATCTGTACCCCCATGTTCATTGCAGCACCATTTACAATAGCCTTGATATGGAAGCAGCTTAAGTATCTCCATCAGTGGATGAATGGATAAAGAAGATGTGCATACACACACACACACACACACACACACACACACAATGGAATATTATTCAGCCATAAAAGAGAATTATATCTTGCCATTTGTAACAAACAACATGGATGAACCTCGAGGGCATTACGTGGAGTGAAATAAGGTAGACAGCAAAACACAAATACTGTATGACCTCCTGTGTATATGGAACCTAAAACAAAACCAAGAACAAACCCATAGATACAGAGAACAGACTGGTGGTTGCCAGAGGTGGGGGGTGGGAGGTAGGAGATAAGTGAAAAGATAAAAAGAAAAAAGATGCAAATACCTATGGTAAAAAATAAAAATTATTTAATTAAATAAAATAAAATGTACAAATAAAATTCACCTGCGTAAAGTACTGTTACAAATAACTCATCTGAGTTGGCAAGCAGATGGCAAGATACCTTCCACACAACACTAGGCATGCTCGTGCACAATGACAAACAGCAAAACTTACAGTTCTGCCTGGAAACAGACAGATTTCTTTTGACATTGATTGCAAGACACATTCTGAATTTCAAAACATTACAAATCTGTTTTTATCAAGTGTTTTAGAATCAAGGATACACAGACTATATATAGAAAATGTCTCTAAGCCTACCCACTCGACTGTTCGCCATAATTTCTTGAGGAAAAACAGAAATTGCATTAGAGGTCTCTGCTCTGAAGCCTCTGGAATGACAAAGAGAAAGCTGCCGCTTAAGAAAGGTGTCTGTGGGAGGAGGAGATGGGGGAGCAAAGGGATGTGCACTCTCTGTGCCATAATGCCTTGCAAACTAAACAGTTTTTTTCTGCCTCTATAATCTAGAAGATGGGTAACATGGATTTTACAGAATATGATGCATATTCTCAAATGATACATAATGATTAGGGGAAAGTAGATGGAATTACCAGAAAATACTTCATCAATACTTGACTAACACATAAATTTTTACCACATGTACAATTATTTGTTACTACACTTTGTGTTAAGAAATGGAGCAAGCTAGAACAGAATCAGTGAGGAAAATAATTATACCCCCTCCTCTATTTAACTGCACTAGCCTGGAAAAAAAATCAAAACTGTGAAAACGAGACTGCAGTGGGGTGCCTGAATGATTCACTTGGTTAAGCGTCTGACTCTTGGTTTTGGCTCAGGTCATAATCTTACCCTTGGTGGGTTTGAGCCCCGCGTCAGGCTCTGCACTGACAGTGCAGCACCTGCTTGGGATTCTCTCTCTCCCTCTCTCTCTCTGCTTCCTGCATATGCTCTCTCTCTCTCAAAATGAATAAATAAACTTTAAAAAAAAAGAGAGAGAGAGAGACTGCAGTCCTCACAAACAGCTAAAAATATGCCATGATTTATTGTAACTATGCTATAATGCTTGGCCTCCTGTGGAACCCTTGTCATATTCTACTTTTTGTCTTGCGTATGCACGGAACAGATTCAATCTTAAGCCATGACATTTAGGTATCCAAACATTTTTCTTATCTTTATTTTCTTTATATAAATTTAAGTCCAATATTAGCACCCTCTGAGCTGGCAAGAAAGCCCATCACAATCATTACTAAGGTCCCCTTACCTTCCTGGTTTATACCAGAATTTGACAGAAGTGCATGCATCAGAAAATGGGGGAGGGTGGGGCACCTGGGTGGCTCAGTTAGTTAAGCATCTGACTCTTGATTTCAGCTCAGGTCATGATCTCATGGCTCGTGGGATCAAGCCCTTAGTCGGGCTCTGTGGTGACAGCGTGGGGCCTACTTGGGATTCTCTCTCTCTGCCTGTGCCCCATTCTTCTCTCTGTCTCTCTCTCTCTCCCTCCCTCTCTCTCTCCCAATAAATAAATAAACTTTTAAAAAAATGAAAAGAAAATGGTGGAAGGACTTCTAATCTCTCACCTACCTTAACCTCTTGTTATTCTCACTGCCCAACCTTGAAATGTGACAGGCTACCTGTTCCAATGTTAACCATGAGTGGGGTAGGGCTGAAAAGGGGCTGTGCCTCAGCTAGAAGCCCTGGTACTTAGAGTGGAGCCTCCCTAAGGTGCCATAAGGCGACCCTTTCTGAGGTCTTAACAACCAGGACACAACCATGGAATAAGCAAGGGCCCCTACTACCCATGGCCCACCAACCTCCATCCTCTTCCCAGTGCTCCAGAGTTTCTGTTCTTTCCTAGCCCTCAAGGGTACCCCTTTATTTCTTCCCCATTACCCTGTGTTTCAGAGCACCTTGTGTAATTTCAACAAGCCAGGGTAGGACTGGGCACCCACAATAATTAACATCTTAAAGTATTCTACCACTTATACTGGTGATGATTTCTTCCCACCCCAAATTTCCCTTCAGTCTTCACCCCACCCTCCATTGCTAGACTTGGAGTTCTGGAGGGCAGGGACTATTTATTACTCATTTCATTCCTCTAAAATATGTAACATGGGGATTTTCCCCCATGTTCTCAAGAAATCAAATCCCTCCAAATTTTTATTGATGTGTAAAAAAAACTTATTTTGCTACAATTGAGAATAAATACTGTCACAGCAATGCCTGACATGTGAAACTAAGTACATGAGGCTGCTGGGTGTGGGAGCAGCTTTGCTGTAACTAAGAGTATTAGGTTAGCACTTCATCAGATTGGCACTGCAGAGACTTTGAAAGAACTCTGCCTCCAAGAAGAAGAGCCAGAGCAGAACCAGATCTTCTCAAACAGCAATCATCCTGAAGAGCAACCTATAGATAACCCTGATGCTTTAATTGACATTATGGTGGTAGCCATTGCATTGTAATCATTGCTGGCCTGATTAGTGTTGTTTTAAATCTTTAATTATCTCACAGTCTGTCTCAAAAATTTTTTGAAGTTGAAGTGTGCCTCTGTGGCAGACGGGTAAGATGTTCCCTCTTCTTATTATAATTTTCTTCCTAACTAAAACAATATCTATTGTTTAGCCACCCAGCATAAAGATTACAGTGCCCAGTCTGATTTGCAGTTGTGTGTACATAGAGTGGTGAATCACCTTGGGGCTAGCAACAATGGGTATCCATGACTAAATCTGGTCTGAAGGTCAAGGAGAGGAAGGAAGAGGTTCTTGGAACCCACAGAGTAAGCTGTGGCTGTAGGAGACGGCTGCCTGACAAGAACCATGTCTTCTATATTGGGTTAAAGTCACCCTGAAGCTGACCTTGTAGCTAAGATTCCACCACAAGTAGTTTATTTAGGAGGCAATCCCAGGAGGTACTGGAAGGAGATGGGCAAGTGAGACAGGACAGGGAAGGAGGCCAATACCAGGTGAATGGATTAGTAGATCACCACTGAGTGCAATTGGGGCTCAGTCTTGATAGGAACCCCTGGGAGATGGTAAAGACCACAGCCCAGAGTTTTCCTAACTAGGGGAGAGGAGGCTGCAATGTTTATTCACCAATTCCCACATATCATTGGTTAAGAGTTGCTCCCTGGGGTATCAGCTGTCCAGCACCACTGAACTGCACTGGGCTGTACATGGGCTGTGCATGCTTCCATGGCCAGAAAAAGGTCTCAGGCAGAAAGTGGCAGGTGTTTACACAGGAAATAGCCACCACCATGTATAAAGAGTGGTGAGGACTGAGGGTACATGGGTGGGGGCCCCACAGGGTCGGCTACACCTTCAGTTAAAAAGGATAGCTAATGCCAATCTGGCTCAGCAGGGAAAGAAGCTGAGGAATAAATACCCAACCTTGTTCTCCCCACCCTCCCATCTCCTGCTGAACCTAACCAGAAGCCCAGGGATGCAGTTCACTCTCAGGACACAGAGCAGGGTGGAGGAGAACAGCAGATCTGTAGAGCCAAGAGTGCCCAGCACATCTGCCTTCCACTGTTTCCAAATTCCTATATTTAAAAGCACGTTTGACTTTAAAATATTACACTATGTGACTATAAAAGCACTGTCTGACTATAAACATAATGTGATACATTTGTATATTTATTAAAACCAAAGAAAAGACCTTGTGACTGGAAAGGACCTTGGTAAACTTATCTGTGAGTTCAAGCAGCAGAAATGAGTTCAAGCACTACCTAACTGAGAAGAGATTTAAGTTCTAGTTTTGGCTCTAATAATTAGGAACGATGCCCCTTTGAACAAGTCACTTAGTTCAGGCTGTTTCCTTGTTAAGGCATCAATCTAATGAAGTTATTGTAAAAATTCAAAGAATGTGAAATGCTCTGTAATTACAAATGTGAGGTGTTAGGGGCACGTGGGTGGCTCAGCTGGTTAGATGTCCGACTTCAGCTCACGTCATAATCTCACGGTTTGTGAGTTCAAGCCCCACATTGGGCTCTGTGCTCACAGCTCAGAGCCTGGATCCTGCTTCGGAATCTGTGTCTCCCTCTCTCTCTCTCTCTCTGTCCCTCTCCCCCTCACACTCTGTCTGTCTCTCTTTCTCAAAAATAAACAAACATTTAAAAAAATAAAGAAAATAAAACAAATGTGAAGTGTTAGTATACCCTCCCTGTTCCAGACAGATGACAAGCAACGTCCACACTCAGGAAGGAAAGGCCACTATTGTGTTACACTGTGTTTTTTTTCTACTAGGAACACATTCACACAAATATCTATCACCATCATTTTTTTAAATGAAACAGGGCATAAATAACTAACAGTGTTTTCATACAATTATTTTCTTACCACTAATCTCTCACCAAAAAAACTACATTCAATTAATTGCATATCAGTATCTAACAGTCATTTCTTTTCAGTAGTTATTTCCTTTTATTTTTGACAGTGTGCTTTACTCTTTTAACCACTTCCTGTTTTATCTTTATGTGATTCAACATTTCTGATGATCCAGTAATTATGCCCAAGATCACAATTCTTTGTCCTTTCTCTTTTCACTTCCCTTGTAACGTAGAAAATAGGCCTAATGACAAAATACCATTCGATTATAGTAAGGAGTGCTAGGCAGAACATCTTCTTTTTTTTTTTTTTAAATATAATTTATTGTCAAGTTGGCTAACATACAGTGTATACAGTGTGCTCTTGGTTTTGGGAGTAGATACCCGTGATTCATCACTTACGTACAACACCCAGTGCTCATCCCAACAAGTGCCCTCCTCAATGCCCATCACCCATTCTCTCCTCTCCTCCGAGCCCTGCTCCAATCAACCCTCAGTTTGTTGTCTGTATTTAAGAGTCTCTTATGGTTTGCCTCCCTCCCTCTGTTTGTAACTATTTTTCCCCTCCCCCATGACTTTTTCTGTTAAGTTTAGACAGAACATCTTCTATGTGAAATCATCAAATCCAAGAAATTAATGAATTAATGAAATCATAATTATTGTTCCTAAATGGGGATTTCAGAGTTTCTGCCTTGTTACAAATCAGGAATTAAGATATCACCAACCCAGAAAAAATCTTGAAACAAAAGACAATATTTCCTTTAGGGCTATCAAACTTTCCTGCCTTAAGATCCCAAACAGTGTAACAGTGTAGTCCCTCATTTGGCTGGCTTAAAGTTGTCAACAAAAGGAACTTTAAGGGAGAAGAGATGGGATTTTTTTGTTTGTTTGTTTGTTTGTTTGTTTGTTTTTAATGTACCACTACTGGGAAAACAAGCATTTGTCAGCTGTTACGCACAGGAAGAAGGCAGAGGAAGATGGAGACAAATGTTTCATTAAGAAAACAAAAAGAAGATATTTCATAAGAGTTAACATAAAGGTGTCATTCTTACTGTTGGCTCTATTGTTTTAAGTCTTCGTGTGGGTGGGAGCCAGAAGATTTAAAAGTAGAGGGAAGGAAAAGGTTTTGCCCTTTTCCTTAAAGCAAGTCAACTCTTTTTAATTAGGCTTCTGGCTGTTATCTCTTTGCTTCACACCAGGAACATTGTAATACCCCATTATCACACCATCTTGAGAAAATAGATGTTGCCCTCCTGAACTTTGGTAAGAAGCCTAACAGCTCAGGACTCACTACTCAAGGAAAGAAGTTTTTGCATAGATCAACCTCCCAGTAAGGCTAAAGGAACTAATTTTTAAAACTCTCTAGAATATGACAAGCCATTTTCCATGTAGGTAATTTTCATTGTCCATATTTGTGTTTATCTGAAATATTAATTGGTAGGAACTCCTATTTAAGATGCTAGAATATCTAATATGTGTTTAAAGAGAGAGAAAGAGAGAGAGAAAGAGAAATACTGGGAAAGAATTGAGAATTCAAATAAAATTAAATATATTCAGTGGTTAGATAGCCTTAATAAGCTACTATTTTTATATTCCTAAACTTGTTAAAGATTGCTCCAGTTTGTAATACCTAAACAAAAACTTACATTAGCATTAAAAAAAATTGGGGGGGGGGATGGGATGAATACTCAAATAATCTAATTTACACAGAATGTTTATGTGACTTCTCTGATATTTATACAACTGTCACTCCAAATATGGAAATTTTAAATTCATTTGGGTTTTGGCATCAGACTGCTAGGGGTAATCAAATAGATAGATAATGTTATTTTGATGTTAATTTTAGGGTGCTGCAGTCAATACAAAATGAACAAGAACAAACCTTTTAGAATCTCTGAAATAAAAAAAAAAAGAGAGAGTTTTATTCAAGTTAGGACAGCTGCTCAGGGAACACACTCGTCACAGGAAAGAAAGTGCTCAAGAGAATGAACAGTTTTTGCAGGGTTATGTCCTTTTTTACATCTTTTAAAATCTCAAAAGATTATAGATGCACATATAGGTGGGGATCACAAGTTTTAACATCAAGGAATGCAGCAGGTAGGAGTGTTGATCCATATCTTAAGGACAAGATGGTTTTCCTTTAGGCTACTCATTTACAAAGCAGGTGTATAATGTATGCTTGGTGGGCCATAAGTCAGGCTTTTGGTTTAAACAAAGTTTATGTACATTCAGACTGACTTAGAAAGAACTCTAAGATTGCTTCCCTTATAGATCAAGCCTTTAGAGTTTTTTCCTATGAGAGCCCCAGTCAAAATAAAAATATGTCTACTACCTGCCTGCTAATATCTTAGATTTCCTTAACTGTGAGTGGACAAGTTATTTTATTCCACAATTAGTTGTAAACAGCCATGAGAAAAGTAACAACAGATTCTAGGTTTAAAATAGAAGGAAATGCCTGTACTTAAATGAATTATAAATATTGATATGAATATAAATATTGATCTGACCGATAAATGGTGAGAGAGGGGTTAGAGAGATTACACTGTCCCCATAACACATTCTGAGTCCTTCTTATGGATGATTAACTAGTAAGGAAATCTTTCAACAAAGAAATGGGTATTAATTAAAATAAATCTTTATGAAGTATGAATTGCATACAGGTTATCCAGAGGAAATTCCTAGACAACTTGCAAATAGGAGGCAAAGATCTTGAGTCATCTCTAGACTGAATTCTTACTATAATTCTCAAATATAGAGAAGAAATTTCTAGAAAGTAAATTTAAGTGGAGGCCTCACCTTTTGGAGGTTGTCAAGGCTCATTGATTAAGAGTTTCTCTTGGTTAAATGAATCCTTTCTCCCTCAAATAAATAAGAAAATTCAATGTACCAAAACTATAACTCAAATCTAAAAGTCAGGAAACTTTGGGAGTACCAAGTGTGATCACATCACCAGATGTTGGAGCTCCACATTTTGTCCAAACAAATCCCACCATTTGACTGGACTCCTTGGACCAAGCACTCCAGGGAACAAACTGACATTCCATCAACTTTTGAACCTTAACATGGTCATAATTTACTGTGGAAACACTATCGAAGGAATATTATGTTCTTGAAAGCTTCCCAGATTATAAACTCTGAACTAGAGCTAGCAGTGAGAGTGACCAGACAGACAGACAAAATTTAAAAGTTCATGCTCCCAGAGAAGTGGCACCACCTTCAAACCCAGGCAAGGGGCCCCTGCCCTAGTCCTGCATCCTACAGGGACCCATAAACCAGAAACCCCAAATGATGAATTTAGTGAAAATTACATGGTCACTTCTGTCACTCAGGACCAGGGGCTCAGTGATGGCACTGGGCAACTCACAATGTTCTACATTTGCTGCTGTGCTTCACACAATTCAGGCTCCAGAAAAACACTCTGCCATATACCTTCTCCTGTGTCCATGAAAGAAAAGATGACCGTATCCAAATGAAGAATTGAAGACTGAGGCACTGCTGATATCAGAAATGGGCATTGTTGGGGCACCTGGATGGCTCAGTAGGTTAAGCATCTGACTTCCGCCCAGGTCATGATCTCACAATTTGTGGGTTTGAGCCCCACATCGGGTTCTGTGCTGACAGCTTGGAGCCTGGAGCCTGCTTCAGATTCTGTGTCTCCCTGTCTCTCTGACCCTCCTCCATTCATGCTCTCTCTCTCTCTCTCTCTCAAAAATGAATAAACTTATAAACATTTAAAAACAAAAGAAGAAATGGGCATTATTTCAGAGTGTGGGGAGGATTTGAGCTGGAAAATAATTAGGGAAAATAGATTATAATTCTTTCCTCTCAAATAGCATGACTGCAATACAGTTTTTGAATAATGAAATATTTGCCAGTAGAGCAAAGTGTTCATTTTCTCGAACTCTTCATATCCACCATTCATAATTTAGTACAGTTTTTATAACAGTTGTACAGGCAGCTGAAGAATTAAATATTATATAACATATATACTTGATAATTATACCCTAAATTTGTATGCATATAAGTCTAGATATAACATATATGAGACACAATACTTATTCTTCTCATTGACAACTACAATTATAAATAGTTTCAGGCTTACAGAAATATTTAGCAAGACTTAATTAACATTTTAAAAACTGACTTACAGTTACATTTACATTTAAATAAAACTTACATTTAAATAAAATTAAAATTTGATATTCATTATTATTTTTCGCCTTGCCTTTAAATTTAGCAAATAATTGTTTAATGTTTTTAAACTTTTTAATTAATTTATTTATTTTGAGAGAGAGAGAGTGTGCACAAGCAGGGGACAGGCAGACAGAGAGGGAGAGAAAGAGAACCCCAAACAGGTTCTTCATTGTCAGCGGGGAGCCCGATGCGGGGCTTGAACCCACAAACCATGAGATGATGACCTAAGTCAAAAACAAGAGTCAGACGCTTACTGACTGAGCCACCCAGGTGCCCCGCAAATAATATTTAATATATTAGAAGAAAAATAATTTTTTAAGACACCGAATTTAAAAAATTTTTACATTTTCTTAAATATATATGCTTTGTATAACAAGATATTTAAGTTTCATATCCTTTTTGTGGCAATTGTAAAAATTGGACTCAAAGTTTTTGACACACCTCCCATACAGAGTTAGGGGGTTCATATACCCTCTGGATGGGCTTATAACTGCTTCAACCAACAGAGTACAGTGAAAGGGACACTATATGGCTTTTGAGGTGAATTCGGACTAGGTTCTGCAGCTTCTGCCTTGCTCACCAGAACAGTCATTCCTCAAGCCCTGAGTCTCCATTTAAAAAGTCCAACTATCCTGGGGCTGCCATACCGGGAGGAAGTGTAAGCCATAAGAATAGACCACATGCATGGGGTGCCTGGGTGGCACAGCTAGTTAAGCGTCATGATCTCATGGTTCACGAATTCAAGTCCTGTGCCGGGGCTCTGTGCTGACAGCATGGAGCCTGCTTCAGATGCTGTGTCTCCCTCTCTCTTGGCCCTTCCCCGGCTCACGCTCTGTCTCTCCCTCAAAAAGTAATAAACATAAAAAAAAAAAATAGACCACATGCAGGCATTGCTGTTAATAGTCCCAACTAAGCCAAGCTTTCAAATATTCCCATCCCAAATACCAGACAAGTGAGTGAAGAAACCTACAGATGATTCTGCACCCCCGTCATGAAAGTCTCCCCCAACTATCTCAGTCATGCCAGCTCAGACTCCAGACATCATGAAGCAGAGAAAAGCCATTTCTGCTGTACCCTGTTCAAATTCCTGACCCAGAGAATCTATAACAATATAAAATAGTTGTAATTTTGTACCGTCCGATTTGGGGATGGTTTGTTACACACCGACAGATAACTTGAATGCTTTGAATAGAGTTACATTTTTTTAACTTATATCATTGGGAATGATTATTAATTAAACCAGTGATAGAAAATATAAAAGTAGAGAGAAGGAAAAACAATTTCAGAAACAAAAGAAGAAAGAGGGCCTTCTAGTTACAACAGCATGAAGGAGGTGGCAATTCCTTTCTATAATAAGTTATACCCGTACTTTAGAGAAGATAGATATATTTTACCATATTCCTGTCAGTAAGTACAACTAAAAACCCTGGACATTATATGTATATGAGGAAGAAAACTCTAAAAGGTGGAGGGAAGAAGGCAGACTGGCTAGGGACCTTGGGTCCCTAGAAATGACATAGTGGTGAACTCCCTGAGTTTTCTTTTTGCTTTATATATCCCAAATTTGGAGGAAGCTAGCTCTGACCCACCACCACGCCAGAAATAGCAAGCAATGCTGTTCCCTCACCCCCTCCAGTGTTAACGGAAGCCAAGTGAGGAACCAGATTTCTATTGTCATTTGTCAATAACGGGGCAGAGCCCCACTTCCACTGCCAGATCAGTGTCAGAGTGAACTAGCTAAAACAGAAGGTTTAAATAAGACAGTCTTATAAACACCCAAAATATCCAGGTTTGGGGGTGCCCGGGTGACTCCATCGGTTAAGCATCTAACTCTTGATTTTGGCTCAGGTCATGATCTCTCAGTTCATGAAATGAAGCCCCATGTTGGGCTCTGTGTTGACAGTGCAGAACCTGCTTGGGCTTCTCTCCCTCCCTCTCTCTCGGCGCCTCCCCTGCACATGCACTCTCTCCCTCTCCAGGTAAATAAATAAACATTAAAAAATGTCCAGGTTTTGACCAAAAATCATTCATCATGCCAATAACCAAAAAGACCACAAACTGAATGAAAAAAGATAATCAGTAGGTGCTAGAACAGAGATTTTAGTTTAATTCTAGTTTAAATGCTTGTTTAATTTCTAGTTTATTTTCAAATAGAAATTCTAGTTTAAATATTTACTAATATATTTAAAATAGTCACGTGAATTGGTCTTTGAGAGTTTCAATTAGTATGTAAGTATAGGTAAGCCACTAAAATATGTTATGATTTAAACACCTGGTGCCCTTTTTTGGTTTTTTTTGGAAGGCCATGCTAATTTTATTAACCTATACACTGTGTAGGGGCACCCGGGTGGCTAAGTTGGTTAAGTGGCCAACTTCAGCTCAGGTCATGATCTCACACTTTGTGAGTTCGAGCCCCATGTCGGGCTCTGTGCTGACAGCTCAGAGCCTGGAATCTGCTTCGGATTCTGGTCCCTCTCTCTCTCTGCCCCTCCCCTGCTTGTGCTCTCTGTCTCTCTGTCTCTCTCTCAAAAATAAATAAACATTTTATTAAAAACCTATACAATGTGTAAAGTATAAGTCTAGAATTTTAAATCACAAGCTTTTCTAGAAATCAATAAGAAAGTACAAATAAGCTATGTTAATCTGGACAGAAAAATTCAATAATCTTAAGGGACTTTATTTGCTCACAAAACTTTAAAGTTCAGAAGCAGGGCAGGTTTTTGGCCCAGTGGGATCTAGGGCCTCCAGAAAAATGACAACAGAACTTAGTCCTTGTTCATTACTGCTAGCCTCTGGTTTCTCCTCAGACTCTCTCCACGTGGTACAAATTCAGGCTTCCATAGTCCTTAGTTCATAGGATCTCTGCAGAGACTTCTTTCAACAGTCCCAGCACAAGTTCTGTTGAGAGTTCTTTTTAGCCTACCTTGAGTCACATGCCCGTTCTTTAATCACTGTGGCTAAGGAGCTGCAGGACTCTGGAAGGCCAGACCTGGTCACGTACTCATCATCTAAGCCACAGGAAATGGGTTCCTCACAATAAATAAGAATTGTTACCAGGGGATGGGGAAGGAGATGCTCAACAAAAAACAACATATATCCACACATAACCCAATGGAAAAGCTTTCACAGGTAAAGGATATGAAGAAACAATTAATGATAAAACTATATGGCCAATAAACATGAAAATAACTTCAACCTCACCATTAACCAGGGAAATGCAAAATAATTCTTTTATTCTTTTTTGCCCATCAGATAAAAGTTATCAAGTGTAGGTAAGGCTATATGGGAAAATGAGAACTTTCCATACATTTGGTGGAAGTAGTAAGTTATACAGACCTTTGGGAAGGCTATCAGAAAGCACATCCTTTGACCCAACAATCTACCTTATACAACTCCATCCAAAGAAATTCACACACATGCACACAAATATATGAAAAAGATATTTGCTTTGGCAACGTAATAGCAAGAGAAAAAATAAAGGAATAATTAAATAATGGGGTTTTTGTAGTATTGAATCCTATTCAACCATTAAAGAAATTTAAAGATCTCAGGATCTATTTTTGAGACAAAAAAAGAAAAGCAAGTTGTGGAACAGTACACATATATGATCCGATTTATTTAAAAATAGAATTTGTATTATATGTATATTCATATGGAGATGTCTGGAAGGGGACTACATGGATGTACACAAAACTGTGGGCAATGGGACATGACGGGATGCAATGGAGAAAAGTGTCACTCTTTACTCTTATACTTGTGGATCATTTAAGTTTTGTACAATGAGATGGTAGTATTTATACTTTCGTCATTAAAAAAAGAAAAAGAGGAAAATGCAAATCCCAACAAGAAATGCAAATGGCCAGTAAGCATATGAAAAGATGGTCCTCCTCATCAATAATCAAAGAAAAGAAAGATAAATTTTGTCTGAGTGACAAAATTATTAAGGATTCAGGGTTGGTGGGAGTGTAGGCAAGCAGGCACTCGACTGATGGGACTTACTAAATTAGTATCGTCTTTTTGGTGGTATTTCTCAAAATGTTAAGTCATGAGATCACGACCTTTTTCTTTTAATATGAAGAAAAAGATAGCATGTAATTCTGTTTCTTTAATGTAAAGAAAAAGATGGTTATCACAAATGAGTTTCATTTAGGAATGGTAATCAGTGTCTAATTAGCACAGTGCTTGCAATTAATACAAACAACTAAAGAAACGTTTTTTTTTTTAAAGATTTCAAAGTGAAAACATATTTCTTTCCTCTATAATGTTTGCATTGTTTATTAATCTCTTAGTAAGCAAGGAAATTAGTTCCTCCAGAGCTACCAAACTTTTACTTTCTATTAGAAATGTGGATACTATTTATTTGATTTACTTGGATCAATGCTGTGAACTGCTGTTCAAATTATAGTTATTTTAATCATGATTATTATAAAAATTAATAATGGTTAAAAAAAAGGATCCTGAGGAGAGGAAGTGGGAGGGGAGGAGACGGAATGTTTATGAAAGGACAATGGGAGGGATCCTTGTGCTGACGGAACTGCTCTGTGGTGTTGGAAACATGAGACCACATGCGTAATAAAATTGCGACACACATATAGGCTTAAAAGTAAAACTGGGAAAAAGTGAAGATGAGCGGATTATACCAATACTAATATTCTGATGATGTGTACTATAATCTTGCAAGGTGTTACCTTTAGAGAGTACACAGGATCTCTCTGTATTATGTCCTACAACTTCATGTGAATCTACACTTTTCCCAAAATTAAAGTACAAATTGATGAAAATGATTCAACACATGTTCATAGCTAATATTTTTAAAGGGAACAAATTTAGAATCTTGCCTTTTTGCTTTCTTAATGATGTCTTTTCATTAAGAGAAGTTCTCAATTTTAATAAGATACAATTTAATCAATCTTTTTCTTTATGATCAGTTATTTTTTTGTCCAGTTTAATATTTGTCTACCCTATGATCATGAGAATATTCTTCAGTGTTACCTTTTATTAACTTTATTGTTAACTGTCTACAGTCTATGTGAAATTAATGTTTGGGTATGTATAGCTAGTTAAGATACACTGTTGTCTTATGACTATCCAATTGACCCAATACAACATATTGACATGATCACCCTTTCCTCACTGCACTATAGTACCATTTTTGTCACAGATCAAGTGACCACATATGTGTAGGTCCGTTTCTGGACTCCATTCTTTTCCATTGGTCTATTTGTCTATCTTATAGCCAAAGCTATGCCATTTTGTTCTAAACATTATTTATCTTAATAATAAGAGGTAATACATAGTAGGAGTAGGCCTTCCAACTTTGTTCTTCAAAATTCTCTTGTCTATTCTTGGCCTTTTGCAATTATACATGACATTTGAAATCAGCCAGTCAATTCCTACCCAAAAAAGGCTTGGATTTTTACTGGGACTGAAATGAATCTACACATCAATTTGGGAAGAACTGACAAGTTTGCATTAGTAAGTCTTCCTAGCCATCAATTTGGTATAGCTCTCCTTTAATTCCTCTCAGAAATAGTATAGTTTGATATGCAGAGATCTTGCACTATTTTAGATTTATTCCTAAGTATTTAATTTTGTTATTATAAACTCTATCATCTAAAAATTTTAGATGATATTTGTAATATAGGAATACAATTGAGTTTTATATATTGACCTTGTGTTTATCTTTTTCCTTGCTCTTAATTTATTCCTGCATCTGTGCTTCCATCTGGGATCATTTTTCCTTTAGCCTGAACAATTCCCTTTAGCAATTTTTTGTGTGGGTTTGTTGGTGGAGATCTTTCTCAATGTTTGTTTTCTAAACACATTTTTATCTTAACTTCATGTCTGAAGGATATTTTGCTGGGTATAGAATACTAGGTTAGCTCCTTCTAAGACATTATTTAACTTTTTATAGCTTTCCACATTTCTGTAAAAAGTGACGTGTGTCTTATTATTCTCTTTTGAAGGTAATGTGTCTTTTAATGCATATTATTTATAGATTTTCTCTTTGCATTCTGCCTCAAGGATTTGTGGAGGAATGTTGCATGTGCAGCTTGACAAGGTGAGCTAGTATCAGTCTCTAAGATGTGAGGCCTCCCTCTTCCTCCCAGATATCAAAAGCCATCACAGCTTTTCAGCAAAAGTACCTACATAGACTGTCCCTGTTCCCTTTAGGAACAAGTCCTTTTGCCATCCACTGCATGTATGAGTGGGAGTAAGGTTGAGAGGCTGCCCCACCTGTCTCTTCTATAGCCGTACCTCAATCAATAACTCACACATTGTTCAAGGACCCTACTGATACCAATAGTTTTTTTTTCTCTGTACACAGAATATCCCCAAAAGCCATCTGCATTTCTGCATTAAGCCTATGTTACGCAACTTTTGTCTGTCTACCTTCAGTCCAATCCCATCTGTTTCCTATTTTTTCAAGGATTCTCACAATGTCTGGTCCATTGATAGCACTCCTTCATGTTTTTCAATGTCAAAGTATGTGCATGGATACACATGAGTTTGTGAACCCATGTAACTTGTTTGTAATTCTTAGACTTGGGAAAGAAGGGAGGAGTTGGGAGAGGCAAGAACTTGCTCTCAGTTGGCCATCTTGATTCAATCTCAGCTAAATTTTTAAGCACATATTGAACTCTTAATACCAAACACAGACAGCTGCTAGTATCATATGATCTAATGTGGAAATCTTTGGTTCTGAAGTGATGTCATATTAAGCTATTTCAATTTAGCATGGTCTCCATGCTAAAACTGGCATCTGCATGACACGTGTGAATAAATTTCATTTTCCTTCATGAAAATTACCTTTTAGATATTAATACTAGATCTCAAAAGAATTGAGAGTTCTGTATTACAGATTCCTACTAACATATAACAGTAACAACACAAATAATATTTTTGCTCAACTATAACAAAAAACAGTATTTTTAAAAAATAGCTATTTTAAAAACTTTGTTAAGTGCTAAAATTAAAAATAAGAAAGAGCAACTTAGATCCTGAGGTGAAAAAAAAAAAAAAGAAAGATCCTGAGATGTTATTTCTCTGTACTCCACCCTAAAATTACTCAATCAACAGACTCTTCTGCCAATAATAATAAATTCAGGAATAATTTATCACTGATTTACCATTGATGTTACAGTGTAAATTCCAAATTTGTAAATCTAAAATAATCTCCAATTGGTTGTACAATAGAAATTTTATATAAACACATGCAATCCCAAAATAATATAAACTCTAAATATTCAGAGCTAAATCTAAAGAGTTCAGCAAAACACTCTTTTAAAAAATATTTAGGAGTACCTGGGTGGCTCAGTCAGTTAAGCGTCCGACTTCAGCTCAGGTCATGATCTCATGGTTCGTGGGTTCGAGCTACACATCAGGCTGTCTGCTGTCAGCACAGAGCCTGCTTCGGATCCTCTGTCTCCCTCTCACTGGTCCTCCCCAGCTTGCATTCTCTCTCTCCCTCTCTCAAAAATAAATAAACCTTAGGGGCGCTAGGGTGCCTCAGTCGGTTAAGTGTCCCACTTTAGCTCAGGTCACGATCTCACAGTTGATGGGTTCAAGCCCCACATCAGGCTCTGTGCTGACAGCTCAGAGCCTGGAGTCTGCTTCGGATTCTGTGTGTCTCTCCCTCTTGCTGCCCCTCCCCTGCTCATGTTCTGTCTTTCTCTCTCTCTCTAAAATAAATAAACATTAAAAAAAAGAAAAGAAAAATATTTAATGCACATCTAACATGTCCTAGGTGCCATTCTAGGCCTGGGATACATCAGTGAACAAAAGAGACAAAACTCCCTGGTTTGTGTTTATGTTCTAGTAAATACATATAATTTGAATAATCTAAACTTTGCCCTTTCATCCAGAAATTACTAATAAGGTAGATAAATGCTTTATGCCCAAACACAAATATGCATGTTTCTTCTAGCAGTCCATCACACAATCACATGAAAATATATTTGACTTACAGCTATAAAATAAATAAGTCACAGAGATGAAAAGTACAGCATAGGGTATATCAGTAATATCGTAATGTTGTTGGGTGACAGATGGTGATTACACTTACCATTGTGAGCACAGGATAATGTATAGAATTGTTGAATTAATATGTGGTACACCTGAAACCAATGTAACATTTATGTTAACCACACTTCAATAAAAACTAAGTAAATAACTAAATAAAAATACATTTGAGAACATTTGTACCACAGACACACATTTAGCTACTGACTTCAAAACAGTAGAATATCAATACCTTGTCAGAGAATGTGAGAAAGGTCAGGGATCCTAAAATTTATCTGCCTATGTTTTTCACCTGGAAAAGGAGGTAGTGGCTAGAGGTTAGGTAAGTATACCAGATTTTAAGTAACTCCTACCAGATCTCAGTTTCTACCTCCAAAATAAGCAACTGAAATAATACAGATGTCAGACCTGTGCAGACTGAGGAAAACATTGGGTCTTAGCTGGAGCAAGATTTTGATCATCCAGAGTTGCACTGTCCAAATGGTAGCTGCTAATCACATGTAGTTACTTAACTTTGAATTAATGAAAATTTTAAAATTCAGCTCCTAAGTCAAAGTAGCCACATATAGCCTGAATATATATAGCCACATATATAGCACTGAACATGCAGATAGAGAAGATTTCCAACATTGCAGAACGTTCTATCAGATGGGGTTTCAGAGAATGAGAAGAAAACACTGCCACTCCTGGGAAAGACCAAAACTTTCCCAAGAGGGCTACAAAAAGTGGCGACTATAATAGCAAAAACTAATTTTTCTTCTCTCTCCTTTGGCTATTTCCATCCCTGCTTCTTCTAGAAAATCTGTCTCTCCTTTCCTTACTCTTTCTCTCCCTCGCTTCTCACATTTTTTCCCACCCCATTTCTCACCCCCTTCTTCATTTTTTCTAAT
Organism: Panthera uncia; assembly: GCF_023721935.1. Taxonomy (NCBI): domain Eukaryota; kingdom Metazoa; phylum Chordata; class Mammalia; order Carnivora; family Felidae; genus Panthera; species Panthera uncia. The sequence continues at coordinate 53,125,138 of NC_064818.1, read as the reverse complement.
AACAGCTACACAGTCCACAGGTAACGATTACAACATTTATTGAGGTTTAACTTTTTTAATATTTCTCAATGTTAAAATTTAAGAAGCCGAATCTTTCTGTTTCCAAAAAATACAATATTTAGAGGTGACTTTTTTTTAAGGTATATATGAACTTCAGTGTATTTTCTTCCCTGAGATCATTATTTTTCCTTAGAAAGAGTTTCTCACCTTCAGAACCCCGGGTGGAAGAGATGTACAATTCTCGTCCCAGCCTCTAGGGTTTCCCTCTATCGAGGAAGGCCCAGTCCTGTGGGCCGCGACGCCGGCGCCACACTCCAAGCCACCTGTCTTTCCGCTGACTTTCTACTGTCACCTAGCGGAGAGAAGGGGCAAGGGCTCCTCCGAGAGTTTGGCCGTTACCAAGCGACGGAGGCGGGGCGCGGCCGGCCTAAGGAGGAGAGCGCACACTAAAAGCTGTTAAAAGAGCTGTAACAACGCCGCTTTCTATTGGCTGAAAAACTCTCGGCCGTAACCATGAGCCAATGAGCAGGTGCATGCGGAATACGTCAGACGCGATGCGACTCCTTCCACCATCCTCCCCCGACGCGCCTCGGTACCGCTGAAACCCACTTTAAACTCGTGGGGGTCTTGACTGCCCCCATGTGCATCTCGCAGCTCATGCTACTGCAGGTGTTCTTCCTGATGGTTCCCGAGGGCGTCTGGCTTCAGCCTTCCTCTCCGTCAGGGGCTGCACCCACCCCTTCGGACGTGGGGCCAGCGTCGCCTGGAGGGACCCTTCAATCCTCGGAGGGATCTGAAACTCCCTGGCCTGTGCCTGGAATCTCTACGGTGGGCCCTACTGTTGTGACCCCCTCTGCACCTGAGAATGGGACCGTAGACCTCTTCCCAGGTGAGGGGAGGAGATGTGGGGATGGAAAACCACTGACTTAGATCTAAAATTCTGTGGAAAAAATGATTGCCACTAAGTGAGGAGTGGGACTGTCGCAAGATGGGAATTCGCGCTTGGAAGTTTGGGAATCCTCACCCCAATCCCTCTGCTTTACCTTCATAGCCTTACCGGTCTGTGTCTGTGACTTGACTCCTGGTACCTGCGACATAAATTGCTGTTGCGACAGGGACTGCTACCTTCTCCATCCGAGGACAGTTTTCTCCTTCTGCCTTCCGGGCAGCGTGAGGTGAGCTGCCGTGTGCCGGTAGAATCCTAAAGGAGATTGAGACCCTGTAGGGTCTAATTGTAATAAGTCATGTTAGGAAGTAGGAGGAGTTATCCTTCCTGCCTTCCACCCCCACTTCCACTTCTGTAAGGGGAATTACCTTGGTTTTTCCCAGGAGTGAAGTTACTCCTCGGATTCTCTAGAGTAGGACCCTCCGATAGAATAGGACCTTTGTGTTGTCCTATGGATGCCCAAGGAGGCCTCTCTTAGGCATTGATTGACATCCATGGGGCACGTCCTTTGGACCAAACCCTCCACTTCTAAATGTATCTTGGGGCGCCTGGGTGGCTCGGTCGGTTAAGCCTCCGACTTCAGCTCAGGTCAAGATCTCACGGTCCGTGAGTTCGAGCCCCGCATCGGGCTCTGGGCTGATGGCTCAGAGCCTGGAGCCTGCTTCCAATTCTGTGTCTCCCTCTCTCTCTGCCCCTCCCCCGTTCATGCTCTGTCTCTGTCTGTCTCAAAAATAAATAAACGTTAAAAAAAAAAAATTAAATGTATCTCTTCTTCGTTCTATTTCCTCTCAGGTCTTCGAGTTGGATGTGTGTGGACAACTCTCTTATCTTCAGGAGTAATTCCCCATTTCCTTCGAGAGTTTTCATGGATTCAGGTGGAGTAAGGCAGTTTTGTGTCCTTGTGAACAACTGTGAGTAGAAATGTATTGGCTGTTCATGTTACCTAATATTTGTTGAAAGTTGGCTTTATGTATGGACTTTTTTTTTTTTAACTTTTTTTTTCTGTTGAATTTCCATCATCTGCCCTCTTCTACCTCTCCACTTGCTCCCTCTCTTTCTCTTAGTAGTGAACGTTTGCGATTTCTTATGCCCTATTGGCTGTGGATCAGAAAACCTGTACAAAACTTTAAGTTCAGTCCTCCCTGTTAGACATAAGGAGCTGGCTACAGGAACTTAGATAGATTTACATGTTTGTTTAATATAAGTTATAGAATTGTTACAAAATATACCACTTTGGAGTGTCTGAAATTTTAAATGTAGACATTATGAAGTGAAAGGAAGGAAACATAAAGCCAATTACTTGAGAGGTGGAAACATTATTATCAGGACTGGTCAGTTGAGGTTTAGAAGAAACAGGAAGGATGGGGCGCCTGGACGCCTCAGTCGGTTGAGCCTCTGGCTTCGGCTCAGGTCATGATCTCACAGCTCGTGAGTTTGAGTCCCTCATTGGTCTGACAGCTCAGAGCCTGGAGTCTGCCTCAGATTCTCTGTCTCCCTCTCTCTACCCCTCCTCCACTCATGCTCTGTCTCTCTGTGTCAACAATAAATAAACATTAAAAAAAAGAAGAAGAAGAAACAGGAAGGAGAGGACAAATTGAATGTTGTCTCTAGCTTTGCCATGTTCTGACGGAAACAGTACCTTTTTGTTGTACTAGAGACTCATCTGGTATGGGGCAAATGTGAACGTTATTTAACCTCCTGTCTTCATCGCAGTCTGCTAATCACTCACATTCCTGGCATTAAGGACATGGAACTGACTGGTATTCATTGGCTGTATTCTTATTCTAGGTGTCAATAGTAAAACAATAATTCCTTTAACAGATTACACACAAAATAGAAGGTGATAAAAATCACACTTGTTGTCTTTGAAAGTGGAGTGTTATTGATTGGGAGTTTTCTGGGAAAATGTTCTATAACTTACACTGAGTAGCGGGAATATAAGTATATAAATATGTAAAAAACCTTTTGAGTTTATACTTAAGATGAGTGCATTTGCATACTTTGCTATGTATATATTATGCCCCAATAATATTTTTTAAGTAGTTACTTGGCATGCCAGATATTTTAAAATAAATGTTTTTCTTTTATCTAAACCCCTTTTCATTAAAAAAAAAAAAAAAAAAAACATCCTAGCAAGATTAAACTATTTCCAGAAGCTCCAAAAGGTCAATGCAACCAACTTCCAGGCCTTGGCTACAGAGTTTGGAGGCGAATCATTCACTTCAACATTCCAAACCCAGTCGCCACCACCTTTTTACAGGGTGAGCCTGGGGATAGGGATGGGATTGTTTGGTGTGGTTTTTCCCTCATAGCTGACAATTGACGGGGTATCTTTGAGGTACCCCGCTGCAACTAGGTAAACCATTGTCAACTCTTTTAGAAGGCAGTATTGTCCATATTAACAAGTCATTGAGTTAATTTTTGTTTCTACTTTTTCTTTTCTGGTAGAGTTCTGTCCAATCTCACTGTGGATAAATTTATACTGTACTTTATTCAGGCTGGGGATCCCATTTTGACATATTTCCCCAAGTGGTCTGTAATCAGCTTGCTGAGGCAGCCTGCCGGAGTTGGTGCTGGGGGGCTCTGTGCTGAGAGCAATCCTGCGGGTGAGTGCAAAACAAAAGTGCCAACCTTTTTGTTCAATTTAAAATAGGCTTTCTTGGGGGTACCTGGGTGGCTTAGTCAGCTAAGCATCCAGCTTCGACTCAGGTCACGATCTCATGGTTCGTGGGTTCGAGCCCCGCTTTGGGCTCTGTGCTGACAGCTCAGAGCCTGGAGCCTGCTTCGGATTCTGTGTCTCCCTCTCTCTCTGCACCTACCCCACTCACGCTCTGTCTGTCTCTCTCTCTCAAAAATAAATAAACATTAAAAAAAAATTAAAGAAAATAAAAATGAAAAATAGGCTTTCTTAGAAATCGTTAAAAAAAAAAAACCCTAAAAAAAGTTGTTTTAAATAAAAAGAAAATAGACTTTCTTTTTTATCACTCCCTTAATTCTTTGTGTTCTAAGGTTTCCTGGAGAGTAAAAGTACAACCTGTGCTCGTTTCTTCAAGAACCTGGCAAATAGCTGCACCTTGGATCCAGCCCTCAATGCTGCCTCTTATTATAACTTCACAGTCTTAAAGGTGGTGTCCCTACCCTCCAACTCAACATGCTTCCCACCATTGGGTTGTGGGAAAAGCACTGAACTGAAAGTCAGAATGCCTAAGAGCTACAAAAAAGGCAGAGGGCCCAAAAACCCTGTCATCTAAAGAAAGATGGAAGAATTGAGGATATACATCCAGGATAAGAGATTCTACCCTCCTGGCTAATGGGATTGGCTTGGACAGTGGGAGGGGATATCATTTCACTATTTCACCAAAACCTCTTGCTTTTGCCATTCAGTAGAGCTCTGCTCAGAGCAGGCGTGTCACAGTCCAATCTCCCCTCAGCTTTACTCATGGCATTTTAGTATTAAGAAGAGTCAGGTGGAAGAGAAGAGTCATTCTAATATGTTATTTTTTCCTCCCCACATGTGAAACCACAAGCTCCTGGAAATTTTCTCTGAGGTCTATGCACACTCACAGTTCTTGCTATTCTCTTATTCTAGGTTCCAAGAGGTATGACTAATCTGCAGAATACGAAGGTATGACATTGTTTATCAGGAAAAAATAAGGAGATTATTTGGTCCATTTGCATCTGAGGCAGTTTCAGTCTAGATTGTAGTTGTGAAAGGAAATCTGTGTGTGATGTATCAAACTATTAGGTGTGGACGTAAAACATTTTCCCATGTAAGTTCTTTATGATTAATAAGCATCACATGAAATAAAAATTCACAAGGTGTTAGATAAGTTTCAGAAACATTGGGTTAAGTAAAGTTAAACGTTATATTTAGAGGGGTCTTCTTGGAGTCTTTAATGTGCTACAGGACCCTGGTACTCTCTAAGGGGAATACCAGATATAGTATTCCTAAAATTTATTTGACCATAGAACCTTTATTTTATATCCAGTAAAATTAAGGACCTGAGAAATATGTTTTGAGAAGTGCTGATTTAAAATGATTTTTTCTTTATCTTAAGTTGTAGGCTGGCAATGGGAAGGAGAGAGGAAGGTGGTGATCAAAAATGAAAAATACTCATTTCAATATAATATGTAGCTAGAAGAGAAAATACTGCTTTCAATCTCAGTTGATTCACTTCTTCTCCTTGCTAGTTCCAGGTTCCTGTAACCCTTGTCTCACAGGCTGGTTCTCCTCTCTTGTCTGGAAACATTTGTCAGAATGTGGTTTCCCAGGTAAGGACGCTGATCTCAGATTCTGGACTGTTTGTTGGTTGTTGATCAGCATTACCAGAGGTGCCTCATCTTCCATTAAGTACCAGACCAACCCCACAGGAATTTTTGTGCATGGAACTTAACATGTCAAAAGCTGAGCCCATCACCTTCCTCCTACCATGTTTCAGTTTCCATTGCTGCCTTTCTCCCATATTTCACACCCAAAAGACTAAGATTACTTCTGACTTTTCTATCTTTACCTATTGGCAGTTTATTATAGTTCATACCACATTTTCTTCTCCTGAAAAAAACTAGTATCTGAAAATCTGAAATAGAGGAGTCCACTTCTTTTCCTCTATTCTCCCTTTTAATCAAGCTACAGAAGGAAGAATTGTCTTAAGCATCATTTTAAAGTCTTCTCAGAAATCTAAGGTTACCTTCAATTGCTTATGACTTCCACTTCCAGCTACTATCTTCATTCATCCTCAGACATTGGGAGAATCAAGTAAACCTGGTGTCCATTCCATGCTCCCCTCTCTACTCATCTTCTCTGCACACAATTAGAACTCATTTTTCTTCCTTTCGATCCTTACCATAAACTCACTTCTCCCATGAACCCTGTCAAAGAGTTTTCAAACCCTTTCAAACCCTTTCAAAACCCTTTCAAAGATCCAGTATCTTTTTGCATGTGTAGATATAATATGAAGTCTACTTTATCTTTTCATGGTATTTGTGTTTAGCATTTTTAAGATTACTTGTTTAGTTTCCCTCGTTCAGTTATTTCTTTTATTGAGATATAATTGACATATTACATTGTATTAGTTTTAGGTATACCACATGATAATTTCATATGTTACACTGTATTAGTTTTAGGTACACAAGGTGGTAATTTCATATATATATATATATATACTTAAGTACACCACATGATAATTTCATACACACACACACACACACACACACACACACACACACACATAGTGAAATGATCACCAGTTGAGTTTAGTTGATATTCATTACCATAGTTACACATTTTTTTCCTGCAGTGAGAACTTAAGATCTACTCTCAGCAACATTCAAATATAAATATACTACTGTTAACTGTATTCACTATGCTGTACACTCATTTAGTTATAATAAAACTCTTAAAGACAGAAAATCTTCTGTATAATTGGCCCATTAAATAATTTTTAGGGGTACCTGGTTGGCTCAGTTGGTTAAGCGATCAACTCTTGGCTCAGGTCATGATCTCATGGTCATGAGATTGAGCCCCACATCAGGCTCCACACTGGGTATGGAGCCTGCTTGAGATTTCCTCTCCTTCCTCTACCCCTTCCCCTCTCACACATGCACTCTCAAAATAGATGAATAAATGAGTGAATAAATAAATTTTATTAATTGATTTTACTTTTGTATTTCAGGTCATCTATGAGATAGAGACCAATGGGACTTTTGGAATCCAGAAAGTCTCTGTCAGTTTTGGACAAACCAACCTGACTGTGGAGCCAGACACTTCCTTACAGCAACATTTCCTCATTCGCTTCAGGGTTAGGGCCCTTCTTCTATAGTGGATTGAGAGGGCAAGAAATACTGGGTTAGAAATAGTTCCTGGGCTTCTCTGATGCATGCAAAATAGATTAAGAATATGAAGGCCTAGTTCAGTCTGTCAACTGTGGCCTCAACATTTGCTATTCCATAATTTAACTGCAAGCGATAGAGATTCAACAACATTTATCCAGTAAAGTTTCTGTGACTCTCTATCTGGCCCCAATGAAGCAGGACTTTAGTCTCAAATCCAAACTCTTTTTTTATTTTTATTTATTTTATTTTATTTTTTTTTTTTTATTTAAAAAAAAATTTTTTTAACGTTTATTTATTTTTGAGACAGAAAGAGACAGAGCATGAACAGGGGAGGGGCAGAGAGAGAAGGAGACACAGAATCTGAAACAGGCTCCAGGTTCTGAGCAGTCAGCACAGAGCCTGACGCGGGGCTCGAACTCACAGACCGTGAGATCATGACCTGAGCCGAAGTCGGACGCTTAACCGACCGAGCCACCCAGGCGCCCCCAGACTCTTTTTTTTAAATAGTCACTTTGAATCATAAACTCAGCCAACCTCCCACAGAAATTCTTTAGCTAGCTTTTCTCATATATCTGGGCATTTGGCAAGTTTTTGTTTGCTTTTTACTTTTACTCTTTATATTTCTATACTATTTAGGTGCTTATAATGAATTTTTGCCTGTATGTATTTATAAACATGTCAAATTATTATGTGATGGCATTTAGCATTTTATTCATTTCCCACTTAATCTAATTTTCCAATCTTGATCACGATCTTTTGGCTTTCTTCTTCTATAAATTTATAATTTATAAATTATATTAAATATAATTTATTGTCAAATTGGTTTCCATACAACACCCAGTGCTCATCCCAGCAGGTGCCCTCCTCAATGCCCATCACCCACTCTTTTGCCTTTTTCTACTTTCTTTTGACCCCAGCAGAATCTGGTTTCTTCTCAACTCTGCCTCAAATGATCAACCAAGTCTCATGTCTCTCACAGTTTATCACTGGAACGTCTATATTAATTAAAAGATATTTCTAAATTAAGTTTAAATTCCTTAACTGATAGAAGTTTTTGAGAAACAAAAGGTTGGTAGATCCTTGGTTGTAATCCTTGGTAGGAGTAGCATACAGTGAATTTCAATATGCAGATCACTTGGGACCTATTTTAGTGAATGAAAAAGTAAAAGACGTTGGGGAGTAGAAATTTCTGCAAAATGCTCCACTGTGTGAGGGAGCCAGATTGTTCAGTGCTGCTAAGTTACTGCAATGCCATAGAGAAGGGTATGAAGCCACACAGTGGAGCATGCTTTTTTGTGCAAGTGACTTTTCTTCGCTCTTTGTGCAGGCTTTTCAACAGAGCACAGCTGCTTCTCTTACTGGTCCTAGAAGTGGAAATCCTGGCTATATTGTTGGGAAGCCACTTTTGGCCCTAACTGGTGATAAAAGTCACTCTGTATCCTTTTTGGGACTTGGGTAGTCTTTTGCAGAAAAGCTGCAGCTGCTGATCTTTTGGGTTTGCCAATTCTGAAGTCCCCTGATTTTTTTAGGTATTCAGGACTTCCTTTACCAAACCATTAATACATTATATTCTCAAAGTCGTTGCTACCAAAAGCTGAAGGTATTTGTTTTAAGGAAATAGTTATATACTGGTGTGTGGTTAGACATTTGGGGGAAAATAGTAATTGTCTCTTGTGTTTTTTAACTACTAGAGGGAAAAAACAAATTTGTAACTCGAACAATGTTATGATAATAGTAAAATATTGTGTTAAAGGAATAATAAGAGCATAAATTTTCCAATCTGCCTTCTTCTTCTTCTGTTACACTCTCCTTGACCATCACTTTCCACCTCAGATGACCCTCTTGCAGAGCCAGGGTGATGGAATCTGCTCTGTTAAGAAACATGAAGTGCAATTTGGAGTGAATGCAATATCTGGATGCAAGCTCAGGTAATTCTTTGCTTCCACATCATTTCCCACAATTTTGCCTCTCTCTGTAGGGAATATGTTGATAAGGACAACTTTTATATTTTGAATGACAATGCTAGTTAGGAGTAGTTTCATAATCTATATAATAGTAATATTGCTAAAAGTTTTCTAACAGTCTCTTATACCTACTAATAAGGATTATTTCTTTCAATTTATTTTGTAATATTTAAAAAAAATTTTTTTAACATTTATTTATTTTTAAGAGACAGAGTGTAAGCGGGGGAGGGGCAGAGAGAGAGGGAGACACAGAATCCAAAGCAGGCTCCAGGCTCTGACCTGTCAGCTCAGAATGGATGTGGCGCTTGAAACCATGAACAGTGAGATCATGACCTGAGCTGAAGTAGGACACTTAACTAACTGAGCCACCCAGGTGCTCCTATAATATTATTTTTAACGTTTGGATCAATATGTTAGCATTGAACTCCAGCCTCCATGGTGTTTCATTTCAGGCTGAAAAAGGTGGACTGCAGCCACTTACAGCAGGAAATTTATCAGACTCTTCATGGAAAAACCAGCCCAGAACATGTTGCCATCTTTGGTAATGCTGACCCAGCCCAAAAGAGAGAGTGGACAAGGATTCTCAGCAGGAACTGCAGTGTTTCAGTAAGGAGAGAAATACACGTTCTCACAGAAACTCACTTTCCCCTTTTGTTTGAAAATTGGGTATTAAAATTAAAACCAGCCCTGTTTCCATAGATGATGTGACCCTCATAGAAGGAAGATAATGTGGTTGTCACAAAAGGAAGACTACAAAAAATCATGCCATTTGAAGTTATTATTTCAGGTTAGGTTTATACCTAACTTACTTTCCTTACTTGGAAAAAAATTTGAAGGTAGAAAATCTAGAGATTGTCCTGTGGTTCAAAATCAACCTTACTTATGGTAAGAGAAAGTATATATTTCAGATATTCTCTTATATTCTTGAATGTTTGATCAACACAGATTCTTTGAGGTTGAAATTGTGTTTTCTTTCTGTTACAAAAGTTTACATATTTATATTTAATAAAAATACATTAATAGGTTAAAAATTCAAACCATGTATATAATGGTATTCAATGAAGAGTGAAAACCCCAACACCCCCTTCCCTAGAAGGAAACTCACTTAGCTGTTTCTGTTTGCACTTTTCCTGGTGGCCCACTAGATCAGTGCCAGCAAGTGTGTTTCTGGACTCCAGCTCAAGTGACATAAGTAAATCTGCTATTTACTATTCTGTCTTCTTCCTCTTTTGCCTAACCCCCTATCTTCTCACTTTAGTCTCAGCTGTACCTTTAATTTTCTTTTCTTCTCTTTTAAAATTTTAAATTGTTGGGGCACCCAAGTGGCTCAGTCAGTTAAGTCTCCGACTTCGGCTCAGGGCATGATCTCATGGTCTGTGAGTTCAAGCCCCACAATGGGCTCTGTGCTGACAGCTCAGAGCCTGGAGCCTGCTTCAGATTCTGTGTCTCCATCCTGTCTCTCCCCCTCCCCCACTCATGCTCTGTCTCTTTCTCTCTCTCAAAAAAATGAATAAGTATTAAAATATATATATTAAAATTTTGTTTATTTTTCTGTATAAGTAATACATATACTTGGCTAAAAATTCAAAAAGTACAAAATAAAAATCTCAGACAGCTCTTCCGTTCCACAGAAGCAACTGAAATTACTAGTTTCTTTCCTTCCACAGATACTGCATGCTCACACAAGTATATACTCTTGTACTTTTTTTATCCACATGATATAACATTGTAGACACTGTCCTATACCTTGCTTTTCTCACTTGATCATAGAGTGTGTTCCATATCAGTACATAATGTGCTTCCTCATTCTTTGCACAGTATGGCTGCATAATATTCCATTACATGGACGAACCATAATTTATTTATGCAGAGTTTTTGGTAGACATTCAAGTTGTTTTCAGTCTTTTGCTGTTATACACAATGCAGCATTTTGTATCCTGGTTCAGGCAACATTTCATACAAGAGAGAATAAACCTATATGATAACTTCTAGAAGAATTGCTAGATCAAAGGTACATGCATTTAAAATTTTAATAAATATTATCAATTTATTCCCCATACAGGTTGCACGAATTTACAGTCCCATCATTCATCTGTGACACTGCTTTTTTCCCCTAACCCTCTTTAATACTATGTCATAAAAATTTTTAATCTTTTTTCATAAGTGAAAATTAGTATCTCAGTGTAGTTTTATTTTTCTCTCACTGTGAGTAAGGTTGAGTATTTTGATATATGGTTGAACAATTTGTATTTTATTCACTATTTTCTATCTATATTCCTTGTCCATTTTTATTGAATTACTGTGTTATGGCTTATAGGAAATCTTTGCAAATTTGAGAAATGAACTCTTTTGGTATGATTAGCAGATATTTTTTCCCAGTTTGTCATTTGTCTTTTGATTTTGTTTCTGGTATTTTTTTTTTTATATTGTGAAAGATATCAATTTACTTTTTTTATTTAACCTTTCAGTTTTGGTTCAGACTTTGAAATGCCTTTCTCTTTAGAGATTATTTTGAAAGTTCCCTTTTCTCTTCTGCAGCACTATTATGACTTTATTCCTTATATACTTCTTTCCTTTTAAAAAGTCTTGGGGTAAGTAAACACGTGTACTCGATCCAGGCTTTGGGCAACTGAAGTCAAATCGAGTTCTTGTAAATCTCCCACAGAGCCCTACAGAGGAAGTGTGGTTTGGGGTGATTGTAGCTGAGAACAGGAAGAGGATGGTTAGTGACAAGGTTCAGATTATACTGGAACTACTCTTTATTATTATTTTTTTGCCTTAAGCCTACAATTTGTATTTTTAAATCACATTTTTGAAGAACATTTGACAACATAGGAAAATATTCCTAATGTAGAATAAATGAAAAGAAAGATGTTTTAAAATATTTGGGACAAACACATGAAAGACTCAACATTGTTAGCCATTAAGAAAATGCAAAATTACAACGAGATACTATTTGACGCCCATGAGGATGGCTATTCTTAAAAGAGAGACACTAATGAGTGTTGGCAAGGGTGTGTGGAAACTGGAACCCTCGGACATTATTGATGGGACTGCAAATGATGCAGTCACTTTGGGAAACAGTTTGTTAGTTACTGAATAAAGTAAGCTTAAATATGGTCTGTCTGTCTCCCCCCATTCCTGTATTATTATTGCCAGTGTCCGAGCCTTACTCTAAAAGGTATGAAGCTAGGAAAGCACAAGGCATATTTGAGGATAGTGCCTTGTGTCTGCTAGGTTATAGTAACCTCCTGATTGATGTCCTCACTTCCAGCAATCCTTCTTACCTCTTGGAATTAATCTTCCTGGAGTTGGACTTCATAATCTAACCCTGAAATGTCTTCCTTTACCTTTCACTGCTCTGAGTACAAATCCCTTGCTTTAGTCAAGTGGTCTGCTCAAGGCCAGTGCCTCCATCATGCCTGGCACATAGAAGACACTCAGTAACTATTATTCAAATTAATCAGTGAATATCCCTCCATGACATCATGTGCTGGTCTAGTTCCACACCTCTTTTTTTTTTAATTTTTTTTTATGTTTATTTTTGAGACAGAAGGAGACAGAGCATGAGTGGGGGAGGGGCAGAGAGAGAGGGAGACACGGAATCTGAAACAGGCTCCAGGCTCAGAGCCGTCAGCACAGAGCCTGATGCGGGGCTCGAACCCATGAACCGTGAGATCATGACCTGAGCCAAAGTCGGACGCTCAACCGACTGAGCCACCCAGGCACCCCTAGTTCCACACCTCTTTATGTGCCATCTCTCTACCTGAATTTTCCTTTAATCACCATTTCTTCCAGTCACACATTACTCATCCCAGTCCCGTGAAGCCATCCTCAGCCAGAAACGGCCTTTTTTGGGCAGTCCACAGCACTGACTATGCACCGCTACTGAGCACTTCTTATAACCCTTGTACGTGGGTTCACATTTTATTAATCTCTATATTAGTCATTTCCATTTTAGAATATTAATTTTTTTAAGATCAAGGACAATAGTAGGGTCTATTGTGAACTTTTGTGTTCTTTCTCTAAGTCCTATTACCTCCTTTGTTGTGTATAATTTTTAAGAAACAATGGCTACTTAATGCATGGTAACTGACTGTAGGCAACCATCAGCAATTCAAGCAGATGCTTCTTTACCCTTCTACAGGATATGCATTGCACTTCCTGCTGTGTCATACCAGTTTCCTTGGAGATCCAGGTATTGTGGGCATATACAGGCCTCCAGTCCAACCCACAAGCTCATGTGTCAGGAGCCCGATTCCTATACCAGTGCCAGTCTATAAAGGTAAGTTATGGCTCATAAAGTACTGCTAAGCCTTGAAATGCCTACATGGTCTTACCAGCTATATGAGAAGCAGATCACTTTTTAACATTGAGAGCCAATTTATGGTACCAGCCAACATTTGGTTAGAGAGAGCTGATACAACTTTCAAGTCAACCTCCCTCCCTGATTATTGAAATTAGCATGTTGTCATGATAAATACAGTGTATATATTTTTCCCCAGTTTGTTTTCTTTTTTAATTTCCTGAACCCAGACTATCTTATAGTCTTATAGGTTAATTTCATTGCAATTATCATACCAGTGTGGGGCACCTGGGTGGCTCAGTTGGTTAAACCTCCAGTTCTTGGTTTCGGCTCAGATCATGATCTCATGGTTTTGTGAGTTCGAGCCCAATGTTGGGCTCTGCACTGGCAGCAAAGAGCCTGCTTAGGTTTCTGTCTCCTCTCTCTTTGACCCTCCGTTACTCATGCTGTCTCTGTCTCAAAATAAATAAATAAACTTTTTAAAAAATTATCATACCAGTGTTACTATACCAGTTGATTTAACCACAGAGAACATTTTCCATAACTGTGCATTCAGTATGATAGTCACACATTTATCAGAGTCTGTGAGCCTGTTGATTGCTTAAAGAGATATTGCTGTGGCTAGTTTGTAGTCATCAGTTCTTAGTTGATTGCATTCCATTAAGATAAATAATTTTAGTAGTGCAGTAAACATATACCTATTGTTTATGATGTGTGTTAAGCCACTTTAACATCTGCCTTGGTTTTAGTATATAATCCTTAGCTTTAAAATTGCAAAAACAGAGAAATGATTAAGATCTGGTGAACTGATTCACATATAAATTGGCATGCCAGTGTATCAACTTTTAATGATACTTAAAACTAACTGAAATTATTATCTATATGTCATTGCATTTACATCCCAGAAAAGAAATGAACTAGAGACTGCATGTAGGCCAGAAGTAAAATATCTGTAGCTCCTTCTTACGACAGAGTTGAGTACCTTAGCTCTCTATGCCTATAAATGGGGTTAAAACTCAGGTTACCAGAAACTGTTAGTGAAGGCACTCCATTTTTTCTCTGTATTACTGAATAACATAGCCCTACTTCTATAAGCTTCATTTAATCAATTAGAGATCCTGCACTGAACATATGGTTTTGTTTTTCTAAACTGTATTTATTTGCAAGTTTGGGAAGGTACCCACAGGACTGTTCTTTTCTCTCTGAATCTCTTGTTCTCCTAGGCATGGAAGCTACCCAGTGGCTTATCTCTTATCTAGATATTTTAATCATTATCTTTTTTCTAGTATTTAGTAGAAGTTGGCTTTTTGGGTTAGTTTGCCCCCTCTACAAAATCACACTTTGCAGTCAGTCACATCTAACTGGTCTAATTGGTTGACAATTGAAAACTTCAGTTGTGCTTCATTCATGTATAACTGAAGACAGTATCTCTTCCAGTCATGGTGCAAAAATTAACTGTGTTGAACTTACTGAGAAGTGGTATGGGATATACCAAATCATGTGCCTTTACTTAGGATGATTTAAAGGATTTGCAAAGGGAATTGTGACTATACAAAAATTTTCACCTTAAGGGCTGACTTGAGAAACTTGCCCCTTCCACAGAAGCAACTGAAATTACTAGTCTCTATGTATTTTACAACAATCTACCTTTTAGCACACACATATATAAAAATGAAATATAAAACAATGTTTTTATGCAATGCACAATGTGATGTTGTCTATTCTGTTGTAGTTTATTCTGTTCTTTTTTTTTTTTTAATGTTTATTTATTTTTTATTATTGAGAGAGACAGAGACAGAACGCGAGTGGGTTGGGGCAGAGAGAGGGGGAGACACAGAATCCGAAGCAGGCTCCAGGCTCTGAGCTGTCAGCACAGAGCCCAACACGGGGCTTGAACTCACAAATTGCGAGATCATGACCTGAGCCGAAGTCAGACGCTCAACTGACTAAGCCACCCAGGCGCCCTGTTCTGTTCTTTTCTTAATGCTAGACACTAATGAGTCATAATTTACAATTTGAAAAACACTTTTAGAAAATACATCTCTGGGGGTGCCTGGGTGGCTCAGTAGGTTGAGCGTCCGACTTCGGCTCGGGTCATGATCTCACAGTCTGTGAGTTCGAGCCCCACGTTAGGCTCTGTGCTGACAGCTCAGAGCCTGGAGCCTGTTTCAGATTCTGTGTCTCCCTCTCTCTCTGACCCTCCCCCGTTCATGCTCTCTCTCTCTGTCTCAAAAATCAATAAAGGTTAAAAAAAAATTAAAAAAAAGAAAAAGAAAATACATCTCTGACTACGTTTTAAAGCTAATTGTATTGTTTTATTTACTAATTTATTTTATTCATTATAACTGAAAGTTGGCAGTGTTCTATATCTCAGTCAAATAGCATATACTAGAATAACTGCCAGTCAAGCTCCCAATCTGTTTTAGTGGTTTTTAATCTTAAGGACCCCACTAAGAATCTGTTGAAAGCTATTCACTTACTAGAAAAATGCACAGACATGCAATATTCTTTATATAGTTTCAAGGGATTTATTGATTTCTTGAAGCCAAGCCAAGATCTATACTAGGAAAGGTAAAGAACACTAAACTAAATAAAAATGAAATATACTTGATTTTAGAAACAATTGCTTTAAAGGAAAGGGCTAGGAAGTGGCTGGATTGGGATTTCTCTTACCTATTGAGGTCTTAGAGAATATCATCACCATTGGATCATTTGTGACAGTCTGTAAAGTTTCTATCACCGAAGTCTTTCCTTTTCAGGGATCAATCAACCACCATTTGCCTTTATCTCTTAACGAATGATAAGACTATAGAAGTACTTGACCCCTTTCTGTACTTCTTAATAGTCTTTATAGAAGAACCTTACTTAGTTGACTGGGTTGTTTTCTTTTTACCTTTTTTTAAGAACTTTTGAAAGTTATGCTCATTGTTCCATATGTTAAAATGTATACCCACTTGAGGTGTCTCCCTGATACATAATGTTTAACCACATTTATTCTTTAACGTATTAGTTCTGTTTGACTCATTTGAAAATCTTGATAATTTCACTGACATCTTTAAAATACTGAGGGAATTTAAAATTTTTAATTGGCTTCTCCCTCAAATATATATTTGGCCCCAAAAAACATGGAGAACTAATGTGTACATTATCTAGCAGAGTATTGTACATAAATAATTCATTATTTTTTTTAGAAATTATTTCCTTCACTTTATTTAAATCATTAGTTCTCCTAAAATTATGTTTTTCTAAATATAATTTATTGTCAAATTGGCTTACATACAACACCCATTGCTCATCCCAACAAGTGCCCTCCTTAATGCCCATCACCCACTTTCCCCTCTCCCTCACCCCCAAAATCATAATTAATATCAGATACCAGCTAACTTCTTAAAGATCATGTACTTATATGAGGAAAAATTACCTTTACATGGATATTTACAATATGCTTTATAGTTAAATAAGTTCTAATCATCATAATAGAAATCACCATATCTGATTGTGTTAGATTAAAAGAAACTCATGAATAAACAATCAGATACAGTTCGTTTTTTTGCATTGGATTCTGATTTGGACAATTGTAAATCACATTTTCTAATAGTTGGGAAACTTGAGTATGGACTACATTTTAGAAAGAAATACTAACAGGAAAAGGTAGAGGTTCTTTTTCTTTTTTTAAAGAAACTTCTAAGCAGCCTGAACAATGTGATTTCACATGGTTAAAAACATATATATGGATCTAGGTATGTATAGGTCAAGATATAAATGTTAATGCTGATATTCTTAGAGATGGAAATATGGTGTTTTTATTTCTCATTTTTACTTACCAATAGTCTTAACTTTGTTATAATTTACTGCTTTTGTAATTAAACTTCCTTTTTTTAAAAAAAATTTTTTAACATTTATTTATTATTGAGAGACAGAGAGACACAGAGCGTGAGCAGGGGAGGGGCAGAGAGAGGGGGAGACACAGAATCCGAAGTACGTTCCAGGCTCTGAGCTGTCAGCACAGAGCCCGACACAGGGCTTGAACTCACAAACTGCGAGATCATGACTTGAGCCGAAGTCGGTCGCTTAACCAACTGAGCCACCCAGGCGCCCCTGTAATTAAACTTTCTTGAAGTCACTAGGAAAACACCTAGAAATAACTAGATGTTATTTTAAAGATGAATTTATTCAGTTTCATTTACAATAACATGGAAAACATATAAAATACTTAGGAACCAATTTAGCAAAAGAGCAAAAGACCTATTCACTATAAAACATTATAGGGAGAAATTTCAGGAGACCTAAAGAAATGAAGCAATATACCATGTTCATGGAGAAGATGACTCAGCATTGAGATAATCTGTTCCCAAATGAATCTAACAGAATGAATGCAAACCCCCAAAAATCCTAGCAGGCATTTTTGTGGAAATGGACAACCTGATTCTAAAATTTATATGAAAATGCAAAGAGAATAACCAAAACAATTTTGAAAAAGAAGAACAAAGTTGGAGGACTTAACTATTGATTTCAGGATATACTCTAAATCTCAGTGTGGTACTGGTATAAGGATAGACAAATGGGGGCACCTGGGTAGCTCAGTAAATTGAGTGTCTGATTTCGGCTCAGGTCATGATCTCGAAGTTCTTGAATTCAAGCCCCGCGTCTGTGCTGACAGCTCACAGCCTGGAGCCTGCTAAGGATTCTGTGTCTCTCTTTCTCTGCCCCTCCCCCTCTCATGCTCTGTCTCTCCTTCAAAAATAAACATTAAAAAAAAATTTTTTTTTTTTTTTTAAAGATAGGGGTGGATGGGTGGCTCAGTTGGTTAAGCGTTCAACTTCACTTCAGGTCATGATCTCGCAGTTCGTGAGTTCAAGCCCTGCGTTCAGCTCTGTGCTGACCGATAGCTTGGAGCCTGGAGCCTGCTTTGGATTCTGTGTCTCCCTCTCTCTCTGCCCCTCCCCCACTCACACTGTTTTTCTCTCTCTCTCTCAAAAAATAAACATTAAAAAAAATTTTTTTAAGGAAAGACAAATAGACCAATGAGACAAAATAGAGTCCAACAATAGATCCACAAATCAAATCAATTCAATGAGAAAAGGACTTTTTAAA
The DNA here is from genome assembly GCF_023721935.1 of Panthera uncia. Lineage (NCBI taxonomy): Eukaryota > Metazoa > Chordata > Mammalia > Carnivora > Felidae > Panthera > Panthera uncia. The sequence goes on along the minus strand of NC_064818.1, from coordinate 53,106,996 downwards.
AAATAGTTGGTACTGAAACAACTGGATAAAACTGAAACTACTGAATAAACATAGGGGAAAAAATGAATTGACTCCATACACAAAAAGTACTTATGCTTGCATCGTAAACCTATATATAAAACCCAGAGTCACAAAGCTTTAAAGGAAACATAGGAGGATATTTTTGCACATTTAAATTAGGCAGTTATTTCTTGAATAAGAAACAAATATCAAACCATAAAACTAAAAATTTGATAAATAGGTCTTTATCAAACTTTAAAATAACTGCTAATCAAAGACACCTCTATGAAAATGCATGCTGTAGTTTGGTAGAAAATATTTTTCAAGTGCATTATCTGACCAAAGATTAATATCCAAAATATAAAAAGAATGCCTACAAATAAATCAAGGACCAAAATAAATTAATTAACTAAAAATGGAAAAATTGAACAGATACTACCCAAAAGGAAATAAACAAATGGCCAGTAAACTTGAAAAGCTGCTCAAAGTCATTAGTCATTAGAGATATGCAAATTATAACCATGAGATAGCACTCACTAGGAAATTAAGTATAATACTTACTAGAATAACTAAAATCAATAAGACAAAACATGAAATCTCAGTTTTCACACATTGCTAATGGGGATGAAAATGGTACAACCATTTAGTCTTTTATATATTCATCTTCCCTGTGACTCAGCAATTTTACTCCTTGGTATTTACCCAAAGGAAATTGAAACATATGTCCAAAACAAGACCTATAAAGAATGATCATAGCAGCCTTATTCATAATAGCGCAAAACTGAAAATAACCCAAATATCCATCATCAGGAGAATGGGAAAATTGTGATATATTCACACAATGGAATTCTTACAATAAAACAATGAATTACTTGTACACAAAACAGTATAGATGAGTCTCAGAAACATTTGTCTTGAATGAAAGAATCTAAACACAAAAATAATATTTATTTTAAGATTCCATTTATACAAAGTATAAGAACAGGCAAAAATAATCTTTAGTGATAAAAGAAAGTGGTTGCTTCTGGGAGACGGACTGGAAAGAGACACAAGGGAACCCTCTGTAATGATGGATATATTGCAGATCTTGTTTTGGGTGTGGGCTATACAGCATATACAGTTGTCAAAACTCATTGAACCAAACACTTAAGATGTGTACATTTTATTGTACACAAATTATACCACAATAAAAAGTTAAAAAGACACAGGAAAGCTGAAAATAAAAGCCACTGATCGGGGGAAATATTTGCAATAAATGTTTCTGACAAGGTTCTTGTATGTAGAATAAAGAGCTCTCAGAGCTCAGTTATGAATTACACACTTGAGCAAAGATGAATTTGTTCCAGTTCATAGTTCTAGCTGATGAAATGTGTAGTTACAAAAACATAAATCTAAGGGATGGTATTCATGGCTCTATTTCTAATAATGATAGTTTCTTTTCATTTGTAATGATTTGACATAGAGGATTAACATATAATGGTTTAGGGGCACCTGGGTGGCTCAGTCAGTTAAGCATCTGACTTCGGCTCAGGTCGTGATCTTGCCGTTTGTAAATTCAAGCCCCGCATCAGGTTCTGTGCTGGCAGCTTAGAGCCTAGAGCCTGCTTCAGATTCTGTGTCTCCATCTATCTCTGTTCCTTCCCTGCTCGCACTCTGTCTCTCTCTCAAAAATAAAGATAAAAAATTATATATATATATATATATATATATAAAATTTGTGATTATAAAGATGTAATACAGTAATATATCGGGTGTACTTCTTATCACCAAAGCCAAGCAAAACCTAATCTGAACTTTTCATATTGTTACAAAGTAAATCTTATTTGGGGACAAAGAATTTCGCTCAATATAAACTGGATTGAAACAAATAAAGCTCCTAAACCTCCCAAAGTGTTAAAACAGAATTGTTGATGGTAATTTCTGAAGTAAATATCATAAAATATGATAGTTTAAGGCAGAAATAAATTAACCATACATAACAGAACTGGATCCACAGTAAAAGAACTGTGCTAACTTGGCTATGTGTCTTTTGTTTGTTTTGATAAGAGAAAGGGGATGACTAGACTTTGAGTATTGTTTTTTTTCCCCAGTGTCCTTGCTACACATTCACTAAACAGTGAATTCTCTAATTTTGCTTATACATCACTTTTAAAATGCAAATAGAGGGCGCCTAGGTGGCTGAGTCCACCCGGAGTTAAACATCCAACTCTTGATCTCAGCTCAGGTCCTGATCTCATGGTTCCTAAGTTTGAGCCCTGCGTGGGGCTCTGCACTGACAGTGTGGAGCCTGCTTGGGATTCTCTCTCTCCTTCTCTCTCTCTGCCCTTCCCCTGCTCACACTCTCTCTCTCAAAATAAATAAATAAACTTAAAAAAAAGATAAAATGCAAACAGAAAAACTTTAGTCTTCAAAATTTACATATAACACACTGAACTTAAAAACCTTGTTCTTCATGTGGTACTAAAACACAAATTCTAAAATGAGTCGGTAACATTCAGTATTATCCAATGACCTGATAAGTGCATTCAAATTCCTTTTAAGTATTGGACCATTAGATGGTGTTTGTTCCAAGCTTCCACACAATTATGGAGGCAATATTCTTAATATATGAAGAGTAAGCATTTAATTTGAAATATTAGTTTATAAACAAATAAGGAAGGAAGGAAGCACAAACTTTAAGGATCCTAATTAGGGTGTTGTGGGAGGGATAAGGGGTCAAAGTGATTTGTACTTACTATTAAATAGCTATGGCATAATTTTTTCCTTATGATTTATTATCTCTTGTTACTTTATATTAGTGTCCTATCCAAAATACCTCTACTCATTTGTCAAAAAAAAAAAAAAAAAAAAAAACTTTATTGAATGCCTATTTTGTGCCAAATACCATGGTTGCTGCTCTAGGTAAAGTGTGGTAAACAAGATAAACATCATCCCTGCTTATGGAAAGTGAAGGACAATACTGAGGTGAAATTTAGAATACTGTTATGGAAATTCATCAGGAGACACTGATAGCTGGGCCCAGGTGGAGGCTGTGAGGGCTGCAGGAAGTAGAGTTCAGGAGATTTAGGGGTGTCACAGATAGGATTTGATTGCTTGGATACAGAGGTTGAGGGAGAATGAGTCAAGGATAATGGATATGTTTTCAGTTTGGGCATCCCATTCATTTCTTTTCTATTTTATATGTGATACCCTGTTGACTACCAAATGTAATTTTGCTTTCTGCACTTACCTTTCTATTTTTCACCCTCTCCTTTTTTTAATTTGGTGGGTATGCCTAAGGTTTTCTTCCCCTTTCTGTTGTGTTTTGTTATGTCTGTTGTGAAAGACTGCCCTCATGCTACTAGACCCACTTTACCTGTAAAGTGCCTTGAAATACACATCTCCCAAATGGCCCTTAACCAATGACTGAAGGATACAGGAATAGAAAATCCCAGCTCTTGGAGCGCCTGGGTGGCTCAGTCCATTGAGTCTGACTCGATTTTGGCCCAGGTCATGATCTCATGGTTCATGGGATGGAGTCCCGTAATGGGCTTCATACGAAGAATGGAGCCTGCTTAAGATTTTCTCTCTCTCTCTCTCTCTCTCCCTCTCCCTCTCTCCCTCTCTCCCTCTCTCCCTCTCTCCCCCCTGTGCCCCTCTACCCCACTTCCACCCTCTCTCTAAAATTAAAAAGAAAGAAAGGGAAAGAAAAGAAAAACTCACCTCCCTTGCTTCCTTACTTTGTTTGGGTTGAGACAACACAACTTGTTGGGACCGTGAAGCCTACCTTATATTTCAGAGTTCCCCTGCAGATTGGGTTAATGCTGGATAATGGTATAAATTATCAAATTAATTAGTAATTGTGTAATTTATCAAAATAATACATGTTTTTAAAGTCAAAAAATGCCAGAAAAGAGGATATCTTAACAAAAACTAAAATGTTATATCCCCTCTAGCCTTGATTCTAAGCAATATTGAGTAATGACCTCCTGGATCATGAGTTTATAGGTTATCTATTGAATTCTTGTTTTGGTAGATGAGTTTAGCTCTGTCTTTCTCCTCTCACCACTCTCCCAATATATTTTATTATTTACATCAAAATATTTTATTACATCAAAATATTTTATTAAATCAGAGGCACCTCAGTGGCTTAGCCAGTTGCGCATCTGACTTGGGCTCAGGTCATGATCTCATGGTTCATGGGTTTGAGCCCCACATAGGGCTCTCTACTACTGTCAGCACAGAGCCTGCTTTGGATCCCCAGTCTGTCTCTCTCAGCTCCTCCCCCACCTGTACTCCCTCTCCCTCAAAAATAAACATTAAAAAAAAAAAAAACATTTAAAAAGACTATATTTCTCTAAAAAAAATACTTTATTAAATCAATATTCAGTGTCTCATTATTATGATTTTATAAATATGCTGAGCCAACTCATTAAATTTTTGTAAAATTTTTTATTCATTCTGAAATTATTATCATCGTTTTAGTTTTCTTTGAGCTAAAGGCGAAAACGTCTCACACTCTCCAACATCTCCGTAAAATCTCTCTCAATGCAGTTTTCTAAACAGTTGAATTTGCCATATGATGTTATCAGTTCTACTTTTTCCTATGTGTTTTCCTCATGGCGACCTCTATTACCTGAGGTAGTGTAAACGAGTTACTGCCCAGCAGTTGTTATGGAACTTTCCTTTCCTGTCATCCTAGAATTCCTCTTGCTTCTTATGTTAAGATTCACTGTTTACTAGACACTACTTTTTTCTTCTTGGTTTACTCTCTTGTTTTGTGGAGCTCAAAATCTCATAACCTCTGAAAAAAAAAATGCACATGTACATTTTTTCTTTAATTCACATGTCTAAGGATAGCTTTATTCAACCATCATCTTTATCATATCAATTATGATTGGTCACCTGACCAGGCATTCTAGATTTTCACTCACAATTTGAAGGCATTCTTCCATTGTCTTCTAGTTTCCAATACTGTTAAGAAGCCATTTTTAAGATCTTTTTGCTCCTAGTAGTCCGAAGCTTCTATAATATTATGCCCTTGGACAGGTTTTTTTCCTTCATTCATTTTTAATTATAGCAAACAATTTTGTTTTTTTTTACTCTGAGAATTTTCAATTTTCACAATTTTTTTAATAATCAGACCCCCCCCCCCAACTATTTTCTCTGTTCTCTCTTTTTGTAACTCCTATTAATCTGTTACAGAGTCACTAGATTGGTTCTCTGATTTTTTTTCTTTTATATTATCTATCTCTTTACTTTTTTATTCTTTCTAGAAGAGTTCCTCAACTTTATTTTTTAACCTTTTTACTGATTTTTTTTTTTTTTTTTTTTTGGCTCTCACATTTTTAATATCTAGGAGCACTTATTTTCTGTTTCATTTCATAATATCCTTTTCTTCTGGGCACCTGGCTATCTCAGTTGGAAGAGCTTGCAACTCTTGATCTCAGGGTCATGAGTTCAAGACCCACGCTGGGTTGTAGAGATTACTTAAATAAAACTTTTAAAAAAATAAAAGTAAAGATCTTAACAACTTCTCATCTTCATCTTTCTTTGTTTCCTCTGAGTTTGTTTATTCTCATTTGGTACAGTTTTTCTTTTTTTTTTAATATTTTTTAATGTTTATTTATTTATTTATTTAGAGAGAGAGAGACAGTGTGAGCAGGGGAGGGGTAGGGAGAGAGGAGGACACAGAATCTGAAGCAGGCTCCAGGCTCTGAGCTGTCAGCGCAGAGCCCAACTCAGGGCTTGAACTCAAAAACTGCGAGATTGTGACCTGAGCCAAAGTCGGACACTCACCCAACTGAACCACCCAGGCACCAATGTACAGTTTTTCTCTTTAATGTGAGAAGCTTCCCCCATACATCTGGCAATCTCTAGCTGTCTAACATAAAAGTAAGCTGTTAAGCTCATTGAAAGCTCTGTGATCATCATGAGTGAGATTTGCTGACTGGTGACCTTCACAGTAGAGCAGTTTGGTGCAGTTGCTTTTGGGGTTATAGAACTGCCAGATGTCATTATCTTTTTGTCTTGTTGCTGGAACTGATCATTTTCTTCATAAAAGAGCCTCTTGATTCCTGACTGAAGGGTATGGATGTAAGACCCATCTGTCAGCATCTTGGAACTAGATGAGGGAAGGGATTTCATTATACAGAAGAATTTCCCCATTTTTAGTTCCGTACATCACTCTGTCCTTCTTTATGCCCACTGTCCCTAAATCCAGAATTTCCCTTGTGTAATTGTCCAATCTCTTGTTGAGGTGGGGAAGGAGTAGTTGCATGATCACACTGAGGGGGGTGTCATTCTGGAATCACTTTCTATCCTTACCTCATCCGTGCCTCCATGTTATATCCTATCCTCCCCATTTTCTTTGTCTGGTTAGTTTCAGCCAGTCTTCCATGCCTGGCTGGAATCAGGATTCCCTCGTCAGCTTTAGCCTACACTGACTGTTCTGGAATATATATGGTTCTCTCAGTGCCTCAGAAGTAACATTATTTCTGTGACAAGTCCCTCATGAACTTCACTGTTTAAAAAAAGATTCCAAAGAATTAATATGACCTGCAAGATTATCACAGCACTGGCCCCATATCCATTTTTTTAAGTACCTAGAAAGGTTATTCTAAGCCAAGTTGTGTTCTCACAGCTAGTATTTACTGTTGCCAAAGACCACAGTAGAGAATATGTAGCATCGGAGTAAACAAAGGTAAGTGGAGAAAATACTCCTTTCTGGTTCAACAAGGTATTTATTTACTGTCCAATTATAATTAGAAGTTTGGTAAGCACAGACTTAGAACAAAAGGAATTCTTTTTAGATAAACATGTTCCAGTCATCCGGCTACGACGACATCTACCAAAATCTATGTGTATTAGACCAGATACTTGAATTAGCTTGACAAGGTCCCTTCTGGGAGCATCTGTTTCATTTGACTTGAATTGATGGGTGGTTTAGAGGATCCTTTCTGACCCTGGGATTCTGTGACTCTAATGGGCTTTTTATCTACATTACGGAGTTCTTTGTTTTTTCCTGAAGTCTCACGTTTCTTTCTGCAATTGAAGACGGATAGAATTGCCACTACTCCTTCCACATGTGTTCTGCTTCAGAGCCTGGAGCCTTCTGGGACTTGATAAGGTGAAGCTGCTAAGAGCGTAACAGCAGCAGTTTTGCCATGTGGCCTCTCTGATATCAGCCAGCTCCCCAGTTGGGGGAAACTATAGAATCAGTCTTTCAGACTTTAGGTAGGTGTAACTGTTCACAGTTCTGGTGTCATGGACTGCTGCTAAGAAATTCATTTCCTTGTATATTATAGAACAAGAACTATGTAGCACCAATATGAGAAAAAGGTATATCTTGCTTAGAGCAATTTGGTTTTGGTCTTTTTTCAGGGAAAGTAATAATAACAGTCAAGTTAGAGAGCTACATGAATGGATACCAAGCACTCACCTGTCCTGGGTTTTCTTCCTGCAGGATTCCCAACAAGTAACAGAAGTAGCTTTGACAACTGTTGTGACTTTTGTGGACATTACCCAGAAGCCAGAGCCTCCAAGGGGCCAACCCAGAATAGACTGGAAACTACCATTCGACTTCTTTTTTCCCTTGAAAATAGCATTCAGCAGAGGAGTAGACTCTCAAAAAGGTTCAGCCTCTCTCGTCCTTATCCTGTGTCTCTTAGTACTTGGAGTTCTCAAGCTAGAGACCAAGTGAAACAAGAAGTATCTGATTTTGGTTTTCCCTATGGGAAGTTCTGAGACAGCCTACTTATCTTGGCAAAATAGGCCCTTACCTGCTCATGACCAGAGGAGAGCATTCAGGATAACAGAGGACCTAACTGAAGGAATGTTTGTATATGAAAGAAGGGATTTTTGAAAAGCAACACAAATATCTTTGTCTTGGCTCTCTGCTTAGGACTGTGCAGACCACCAAGTACACATAAGGTTCTCTACTTCTCAAGCTGAGAAGAACATCAGGAGCCCTTCCTCCAGCCCTTCAGGTTGTGTTGTACGTGACTGAAGTTTTGCAAGATCTTCATCCACCTGCTCACAGCCACACATGGGCCCAGCATAAAAAGGAACATGCTCCTGCTGTCCCCTGGATGAACTTGGGAATAGATGCCCTCTGGACTTGAGAGCAGCTGACTGTTCACAGAAAACTGCTGTCTATAGATTTCATCCGGCCCCTCCCTACTCCCTTGGGCCACACACTTTGCCTGGGCATGAGTGGGGAGAGCGATTGTTTCTAGTCAGTTTCCAAAATGAATGTGGAATCCTGGTCCCCCTTTTTTCACTAGCAAATGACCCTACCACTCATTTCTGCATTTTTCCTTCCACTGTGGTGAGAGGAAATAAAACTGATTGAGAGCTTTGTTGTACTAATTCCAGCAGCACACAGAAGCTGACATGTGATCACCTCGTGATAGTTTATCTGTGTGTGAGTTTTAAAAACGGGGGGGGGGGGGGGGGGGGGGGGGGGAACCTTTCATACATGGCAGAATAGCATTCAAATCAAAGAACGTGGTTCTTTTCCTGGGGTTGGAGCTAAACATAGCAGGATGGGGGGAGGGAGTGTGGGAGGGTGGAGGTGATGCCAGGAGCCAGAGGGTGGGGAGACTAACATGACTGTAGTAGGAACACTGAATGGGCAAAATAGGTGCTGTGATGGGATAAGAAAGATGGGAACTCATTATATGGGGACTTGAAAGCCAGGCAGAGAGAACTGGGGGAGTTTATTTTTTTCCACAACATATTAATGATCTGAATCTGAAACTGCCTTTTAAAAAAGCATGTACTTAGATATAATAAGTCCCACTTCATGAGCAGAAAATGCTCATTGTAAACACCATCTCTGATGGGTTAATCATTTTGTCCCATTCCAAAGTACCCTGAAAGGAACCTACCTCCCTGGAGAAAAGTGGCAAGGTTCCCATAGCAGTTACTACCAATGTAGGAGGAAGTGCATCTGTACACTTAGAAAACTAAGCCCAAAGGAATTCATTCATTCATTTATCAAATATTTATTGTCTATGTGCCAGCAACATACTTCTCTACTCTCAAAAGCTTATATTCTAGCAGGGAAGGCAGACAAGCAATTACCATAAGGTGATGTGTGGTTTTTTGTTTTTTTTTTTTTAATTTTTTTTTTTTAACGTTTATTTATTTTTGAGACAGAGAGAGACAGAGCATGAACGGGGGAGGGTCAGAGAAAGAGGGAGACACAGATTCCGAAACAGGCTCCAGGCTCTGAGCAGTCAGCACAGAGCCCGACGCGGGGCTCAAACTCACATACCACGAGATCGTGACCTGAGCTGAAGTCGGACGCTTAACCGACTGAGCCACCCAGGCGCCCCAGGTGATGTGTGGTTTAAAAGAACTAGAATAGGATTTCCCAAGTGGAGAAGGCCACTGTTTTTAATGGCTATAGCTATACCCACAGTTACCTAATTTGTTCTAAGTTCATGGTGAGAATCTTAAAACCTGAAGTGCCAGATGAAACTTACTAGAAAGCACTTTTATTATTTTTGTATCCTCCACCCAACTTCAAACCCAAAGAGCTGACAACCTAACCCATGTTCAGTGTTCTCATTGTTCACCTCAAAGAACCCCCCTCATCTATTTCCTAACTCGCTATACTGCAGCACCACTAGATTCGCAAGAATCCCTCCTCTTCTCACACCACCCCCCACTTTAAAGTAGTAAGTGCTGTCAGCTCTCCCTGATCTGTTGCTCCCCATGCCCACTGCTGAAGTCTTTTTGCCAGCCATCATTTCTTACTTGGGCCTTTGCACTAGCTAACCGGCCTCTCTGCTTCTATCCCTTTACTGATTTCTGACGCACAGATCTCATCATTGTGCCATTCCAGTACTTTATTTTTTTTAATGTTTATTTTTGAGAGAGAGACACACACAGAGTGAGTGGGGGAGGGTCAGAGAGAGAAGTAGACACAGAATCTGAAGCAGGCTCCAGGCTCTGAGCTTCCAGCATAGAGCCCGACATGGGGTTCGAACTCACAAACTGTGAGATCAGACCTGAGCCAGGGTCGGATGCTTAACCAACTGAGCCACCCGGGCGCCCCAGCCGATACAGTACTTTAAAAGTCATGGGTCTCTATCTTTGGGGATGATAAATTTCAAGCTCTTTAGCATGGCACAGAAATCCCTTTGCAAGGTGGCCCCTACCAAACACCTCTCCTGTCATGTCCCACCTGCAGCCTCTTGTCATGGGACATCTCATGCCTTTGCTTATTGCATTCCCTCTTCCTCATATGATCCTGCTTCCCATTTCTAGGTGAACGACTTCATTTTTAGCCTTCAAAGCATAATTTGAATGTCCACTCTCTTTTAAAAGCCTTGCCTGAAATCCCTGGGCACCTCCTCCTCTAGCACAAATCACAGTGTTGTAATCATTTGGTGACATATGTGTCTCTCCTATAAGGCTGTAAACTCATCAGGGCGCCTGGGTGGCTCAGTCCGTTGCACGTCTGACTTCAGCTCTGGTCATGGTATCACTGCTTGTGAGTTAGTCCGGCGACAGGCTCTGTGCTGACAGCTCAGAGCCTGGAGCCTGCTTCAGATTCTGTCTCCATCTCTCTGCCCCTCCCCTGCTCGTGCTCTCTCTCTTTCTCTCAAATATAAAAACTAAAACTTAAAAAGAAATTTAAAAAGAAGACTGAACTCATCTAGGGAAGGGAGGATGTCTGCCTCCACGTCTAGCTAATGCCTAGCACATAAAGTAGGCAATGTTTGTTTTGTTTAAAAAAAAATTTTAATGTTTATTTTTGAGAGAGAGAGAGCACACATGAGCAGGGATGGGGCAGAGATAGAGGGAGACGTAGAATCTGAAGCAGGCCCCAGGCTCTAAGCTGTCAGCACAGAGCCTGACGCGGGGCTCAAACCCACCAACAGGGAGATCATGACCTGAGCCAAAATCCGATCCTTAACGGACTGAGTGAACTACCCAGCCGCACCTAAAGTAAGTAATGTTTAATGAATAAGGAAATGAATAAGGAGGCCCAGCAATGTTCTGGAGAAGGGGTAGACGCCTTCCTTGTCACTGGCCTCGCGTCAAGTGCTGTGCAGCCCCTACCCCCCCCCCCCCGCCCCTACACCTTTGTCTATACAAAACGTACCCTGTGACGAAAACACAGCAAATAGGAAAGAGGAAGACGCTGAACTCTAATTTTAAGGGTAGATCCGCATTCGCCTTTGGAATAGTTCCAATTATCAGGGATTAACTACTACTTTTTAAATGCAATACTTCACCAGTGCCCTTGCTGAACAAGCACTGGGCTGGGACACTTGGGTAAACCCCCAACGACTAGGGGGCAAGTCATTTTATCACAGTGACATTTTCGCATTTAAACAGCAAAAGAGCGTGGGTTCTGTAAATACAGGTATGTGCAAGTTGATCCAACCTATTTAAGGTGCGCATGGGAGATGAGGTCAACTCTGGCAAACACTCCTTACGGGTACCTACCAGCAGCTACTTGAGTCAGGCTCCTTTCCCGCCTCCCTGGGAAGCCCCGTGGGCCCCCCGCCCCTTCCCCCGTTCCCTAAGGGACGTGGACGTGCACCGGAGATGTGGAGCCCCGCCTCCCGGCGTCTGCCGAGGCCTTGGGGCGGGGCGGGGCGCGCCACGTGGAGCGCAGACCGTATTCTCCAAGGCGCCTACGCGATTGCCGCGGCGTAGCTCCGGCTTGACCCTTCGCCCCACGTCAGCAGCGGAGGCCCCGCGGCCTGCGTTTACTCCACCGCCGCTGACGTAACGTCATCTTGCGGGACGTGGACGGAAGCAAAAGGGGAGTAAGCCGGCGCCAGAAGCGGCCCGGCGTGCAGTGCCGGCGGTGCGGCGGGGTCGGGTGCTGGTTGTGAGGTAGGCACTCGGCGGCGGGGATGGCGGCGGGGATGGCGCGACGCCGGCGCCTCTGCGGGGGCTGATGCGGCCTGGCCCGCTGCGGGGAAAGGGGTGCGCGCCGGCCCGCGGGGGCTGCGAGGGCTCCTGCCGGGCGGGAGGCCGACCCGGCGAGTGGGTGTGGGTGTGGGCGCGGGCGCGCGCCGACCGATGGCGGCTGGCTGAGCAGCCCGGGGCGCGCTGCCCGCCGGGACGCTCCCAGGTGGCCGGGCGGGGAGGCCTTAGGGTCTTAGGAGCTTGGGACACCCGACCTCCGCGGTCGCCCTTGAGTACAGCCACAGGGAGGAGCTGAGGGCTCCTTCAGTGGAGGCCCGAAGGCTCGGCGGACACCTCTCGCTCCGCGAGTTTGGAGCCAGCTTCCAGTGCACCTGCCTCGCTGCTGGTGATGTGCCCTGGTTTGTAACTGGCCACACGCCGACTGTCGGCGGCCTCCGTGTGCGGTCCCCCGCGGCCCGCCTGGGCTTTCGTCACCCCCTCCCTTTCAAAACCAGGCCCCCCGCAGCGGGGGGGGTCGCCCCCGACCCCCCCTTACCGGGGGGGCCCCCCGGGGGCCCCCCCCCCCCCCCCCCCCCTCCCCCCCCCCCCCCCCCCCCCATCATTAGCCCCTGCTCTCTGAGGGGGCGAGATGTATCACCGGGTCTTTGTCTTGGAGTGGTGAGCTTTATACCAAGCCCGTGTTCCTGGGTGAAGTTTGTTGGGACTAAGGTTCAGTTCTCTAAGTCAGTAAGATAAGGGCATTCTGTTTAAAACGAGTAAAAGAGGTACTTGAGAAATGTCCTGAGTCAAAACATGGAAACTTTTTCCAATGGATGACATGGAGTCTAGACACACAGACACAACGTACCCTTTGCTCCCTGGAATCAGCTGTCTGCTTATTGAGAGCATCCATTGCAGTCAGAGGCCGTGTGTTACAGGGGAGAGGCCAGGAAGGCTGGGTTTTAGGTCAGCGCTGAACCTAGTAAGTTAGTGACCTTGAACTTTCAGAGCTCTCAGTTACTCTTAGATAAGAGAGAGGTACACAGTCAGTATAATTAGTGATTATGTCTGTCAGAATATTTATTGAATTCTTGTGCCCGTGACACATCCTGAAGGAAATAAAGAGGAAGTGGTAGGCCATCCTTAGTGCCTCAAAGAAGGAGCACAGCTGACATTTGTTGAGCATATGCTGCTCCCACGCATTCCACGTATTGTCTCATTTAATTCCCGCAGTAATCCCACCAGGTCCTTACTGTTACCGTTCCTGATTTACAAAAGAGGAAACTGAGGCTTAGAAATCTAGGTGAGTAACCTTCCAAAAGGCACACAGCTAGCAAGTGCAGAGCTGGAACCCAAATCTGTCCGACTCCAAAATCTATGTTCCCTGTACAGTTTACCATGCTGTCAGTGGGAACTTTATGATCCTGTTGGGAAAAGCAACAGTAATACATGAAGCAGTTACAAGCCGATCTGTAGAATTATATCCAACCTCGGATGCTAGGGTTGCCGAGGAAGTTTTCATGAAGGAGATGGAACTGGAATTTTAGTGTCACAATTTGATTATTTTACTCGTTTGGTGTTCCTCTTAGAGAATTTGTATGTAAATAATTGTTTAGCAACAATTATTGAAGGGATTTATATAAGCAGCACACAAGACCGTGGGCTTTTGTCATGCTCAGTGTTATGCAAACAATTTTCTCTTGGGATCTTCCAGACTGTCACAAACTGAAGTCAACAAAGAGAGCACTTAGCACTTTCTGATGCCTATTGGATGACCTGTCTTTTACAATAGATGTATCCTGCTAATCTCTTCTCTCCCCTTTGTGTGCCTTTGGGCAGTATAAATTGTAGAGCAACACATGCCACTCCTTGTTTCACTTTACTATGGGGCTGACTGCTGGTCTTTTGAGACACATTCAAGAGGGTTGGAAAAAATCCATCCAATCTATACAGCAAAAGCTAAAAAGAAGCCTGCAAGCAAAGAGAGTGCAGTATCTTTCTTATCTTGTGAAAACAGCAATTCTCTTTAGCATGAGAGCTGCAATAATGAGTGACTTATTCTCTGAGTATATGTAGGAGGGAGCCCCTAACCATAATCCATAACTACCATATTCCCAGCTCAAGTTTTTTTCTAGCCATGTGCTCATCCTCCACAAGATGTGCCCGTAGTCATTTGAAATGCCAGTCATTCACAGGCATGGCACCCCCTCCCAGGGATGCAAGAGTGTGCTTTAGATTTCTGTGGGCAGGAGGGACAAAGATGGCAGTAGCCTCTGGCCTTTCCAGCCTCTTCTTGTGTCAGCTAGGGTCAAGCAGGCATTTGAAATACATGGTTTACAGAGTTCTTTTGGGAGGTGATAGCAGGAAGGTAGAGAAGGCCACTGATTGCATGTTAGATCTGTTTTTTGTTTAAGACTCCCTAATCGTGTAGGAATTGTAGTGAAGATTAAGTATCCATACAGCAACATTGTACCTTTTTGTCACTCCGAACATTTATAAACATTTATAATCCGTAGTTTTCATTTGCTTACATAAAAACTAAGGTCCTAGGAAAGGAAGGATAGAGTTGGGACCTGGGAAGGAGCCATTTGTTGTCTCTTTTCTACATACAGAGCAGGTGGAAGTGTCCCTGATACAGAGGAGTTGGAGCAGAAGAGTCCACTTCTTGCTCTGAGAGTATGAGGAAGTGGAAGAAAATAAAATTAATTGTGTCTTATTTTCACTTTCATCTTTTTTAAAACTGCTTTCGACAGATACTTTGATCAGTGACCACATCGCATCATGTTGAGTCAGGTCTACCGCTCTGGGTTCCAGGCCTTCCGCCAGCGTCTCCTGCCCTGGGTCCAGTCCACAGCCCTCTCCAGATCTCGTATGTACCATAGAAAACTTAGACATATATGAGAAGTTTGGAAGTGTGTTTCAAGCAAGGTTTTAAAGGAGAAAAAAAAAAGTAACTTGGCAGAATTGGGCAAAGACAGTAAGCAAGGAAGCAGCCTACTGGTGAAAGTGTTTGTACTTATCAATAAAGTGAAACTTTTGGAGGTGATAGCTCTATGGCATTAATTGTGGTGATCGTTTCACAGGTATATACTTATCTACAGAATCATTAAGTTGTACACATTAATTTTGTGTAGTTTTTTCTGCCTGATTAAGTAATTAAAAGTTTTTCAAGTAAGGTGTTACCTGTAGTTCTCCCAAAAATTTCTACAGGCTATTTTTGTTTATTACTTTTTTTTTTTGTAACTAAGTTTTGAATTTTCAGCCCATTATAGATTCATGTGCTGTTGTAAGAACTAATACAGAGAGATCCTGATGCCCTTTACATGTTTTTCCAATATCTCAACCCAGATATTGGCATTGATATAGTCAATATAAGAATGTTTCCACCACAACATCCTTCACGTTTCTCTTTATAGCTATGCCCCTCCTCCCCATCCCTAACCTCTGGCAATCACTAATTATTCTCCATTTCTATAATTTGTCATTTCAAAAAATGTTATGTAAGTGAAGTCATACAGTATGTGATCTTTGGAGATGGATTTTTTTTACTCAGCATAATTCTCTGGAGAGCCATCCACGTTGGTTCTTTTTTATTACTTAATAGTATTTAATGGTATGAGTATACCACAGTTAGTGTAACTATTCATCCATTGAAGGCATCTGGTTGTTTTCAGTTTTGACTGTTATGAATAAGGCTGCTGTGAGCATTTGTGTACAGGATTTTGTGTGGACAGAGTTTGCATTTCTCTGAGATAAATGCCCAAGAGTTCAATTGCTGGGTCATATGGTAGTTGCATGTTTAGTTTTATAAGAAGCTACTAAACACTTTTTGCAGAATGGCTGTACCAGTCTACATTCACCCCAGCAGTGTATGAGCAGTGCCCTTTCTCTTCATCTTCCCCAACATTTGATGTTGTCATTCTTTGATTTTAGCCATCATGATAGGTGTGAAAGGATACCTTCAGTGTGGTTTTAACTTGCTTTTCCCTAATGGCTAATGATGTTGAACATCTTCTCTTGTGCTAGTTGGCTGTCTTTATATCCTCTCTAGTGAAACATTTCTTTCTCATTTTTAAATAGATTGTTTTTTTATTGTTGAGATTTTGGAGTCCTTTACCTTCTAGATACTAGTCCTTGGCAGACCCTTGGTTTGAAGGATTTTCTCCCAGTTTACACATAGCTTGTTGTTTCAGTCCTTCAACAGGATCTTTCACAAAGGAAAGGTCTTTTTGTTTTGATGACGTCCCATTTATCAGTATTTTCTTTCACTGATTGTGTGTCTGGGGTCAAGTCTAAGCTTTGTGTAGCCCTGGATCCTGAAGATTTTCTCCTGTGTTTTTTCTAGAAGTTCTATAGTTTTACATTTTACATTTAGAAGTGTGATCCATTTTGAGTTAATTTTTGTAGAAGGTGTAAGGTTTAGGTCAGGGTTCATGGTTTTGCCTGTGGACATCTAGTGATTCCAGCAGCGTTTGTTGGAAAGCTATTTGTCATGTTTTGCGGGGCTGTTTTCCCTGATATCAAGTAAATCTTATCAGTAATCTGTCTCTAGATCTTATTGTAAGAGGTCATACTTATCAACTAATCAAACTTATCACTATCCAGAGGAAAAAACCCTCTATTTCCCATTCACATAAAGAAGAATATAAGGGATAAAGGATCAGGGTCTAGAGCCAGGTTCCCTGAGTTTTAAAACTAGCTGTGCTACTTACTTACTAAGTAACTTAGTTACATAAAACAACTATAGATTTAGGTCACAATTTTGTGTTGGGCCTGGCTCGGCTGCAGGGTGGTTCTGTGTCTGTGTCAGAACTCACTGGCTCAGGTCTGATTGTTGAGGTCTGGGTGGCCTCTGCTGGGATGATGAATCATCTCTGTTCCATGTGGCCTCTCATCCTCCAGCATGCTAAATACGGCTTCTTCATATGATACTTTCAGGGTTCCCAAGTAGAACATGCAGGGAAGCCACAAGACCTCTTGAGGCCTAAGTTCAGAATTTATGCAGTGTTACTTCTGCTACATTGTAGTAGTTAACACAAGTCATAGTGCTGGCCCAGAGTCAGGATGGGAAAACAGAATCCATCTGTTGATGGGAGAAGCTTTAAGGTATTGTGGCCATTTTTGCAGTCTGGTAATGTTAACAAGTTACTCAGCTTCTCTGGGCCTCAGTTTCCTTACTTATAAAATGAGTGATAATACTAACAACTAACTCGTAATAATACTTAACTCACGAGAATTCAGTGTGATGCTGATAACAATAGCTGACACCCTTTTTTTATAATACCAGCTAATATTTATGGAGTCTTTATTTTGTGCCAGTTTTTGTTCATGCATCAAGTTGTTTTATCCCCTACAACAGGTAAGGTAATGGCAAATAAGCACAAGGGTTGAGATTCCAATCCAGTCAGTCTAGCTCCAGAACCTATACTCGTCCTTTTATATATCCTCTGCCTCTGTAAAAGGTGTGTGAATACCTAACACAATTCTCTGTATATACTAAATATTCAGTATTTTTATAGTTTTTACTATTGCTTATTCTCATTGGTCTCATTCACAGAAAGAGGCACTTTCTGATCTTTTCCCTAGATTTTTCAATTTTGTGTCCAGATTTTTCTGGATTCTGGAGCCCTGTGTTCACTGACATGATAAGCAGAAGAGCAGAAAAGAAATAAGAAAAGCAAAGTGAGAAAGTATGTACATGTAAACACAGAAGGAAATGGAAGGCCAGGAAGGGAGATAGAAATCCTATCAGGGTCCCCTCTTGTTCAGGCCTGGAACACAGGCTCATTGATTGCTGAGCATCAGTGCATAATGCTGAAAGGGTAGCTTACTTCTCTTCCCTTGGTGTATGATGTGTGGCACTTTTGAGGAATATGGACAACCTTCTTCTCACCCCACTCCAGACACATGTACACACACACACACACACACTCAGTATCCCCTCATTCTAACCAGGAGGAGATGGCTTTTCTGAGGAACCTAGAACCCTAAAGGTTCCTTAGAAGATGGGAAGAGATTACCCATCCAGGGTAATCTTAGATTTTTTTCTAACTAATCAAGGCCTTCGTGGTCCTCAGTATGGACCCTAAAAAGTGTGATACTCTAGAACATAAAAAATGCCCCCAGGAAGGGTAGGGTCAATCTGGCAGGGTACAAGCATTGCTGAACAGGAAACCCAAAAAGCCCTGGATCCCACAGAACTCTCCCTGGTGCTAGAATCCACTGGATGTGACTGAGGCTTCATTTGCTTGAAACCTTATTCATAGTTGTTTCTTCTTGTTGAACTTTGTCAGCTCTGATCGGCTGTGACCCACTTGGCTGCAGCCAGAATGACCCTTGACCGCCTGGCACCAAGGTGTGCTAGTATCTCTGCTGATAAAGATTGTGGGTCAGGAACCTTTTTCATGCTAACCTGGTCTGCTAGATTGTGATTGGTTTCTGCCATTTGATCACCCGGACTGACAAGCTTGTCACTACCTGTGTCCCTAAGGTACCCTCTGCCCCACCCATGCTCAGCACTCTCCAGGACAGGATAAGCCCTTCAGGGACAGGAAAGAAAAATGGCTATCAGTCCTAGTCCTGATAGCTATCAAAGGGTTGCATGATACTTGGGTGTAGCCCAGAGCTTTGTAAATAGTCGCTAATGATCCCAGATCCACACTGAAGAGGAGTAAGTCTCTCCTTCTACCACCCCCTGGCTATAAGTCATTGAGGCCAGAATTATTATGTGTACAGCTTTTAAGCTTAAACCTAGATGTATATGTTGCTTGTGATAATATCCCTGGAAACTGAGCCACAGTACCTGTATTGGTGAACTCAGTGAAAAAAGGGAACTCTCCACAGAACTTAGCCCCAACACAAACCAGCCCTGCAGTCCCTGGGACTCCCACAGCAGGAAGAGACAACTCACCTGTGAGTCCAGTAAGGTGCCGAGTCGCAGTTCTATCCCAGAGGATGGACCTAGTGAGCAGCTTTGTGCCAGGAACTAGACTGCAAGCTGTTGTGAAAAAAGACCATATTGGGGCTCCTGGGTGGCTCAGTCGGTTAAGCGTGCGATTTCGGCTCAGGTCACGAACTCGCGGTCCGTGAGTTCAAGCCCCGCGTTGGGCTCTGTGCTGACTGCTCAGAGCCTGGAGCCTGTTTCCGATTCTGTGTCTCCCTCTCTCTCTGACCCTCCCCCGTTCATGCTCTGTCCCTCTCTGTCTCAAAAATAAATAAACGTTAAAAAAAAATTCTTTAAAAAAAAAAAAAGACCGTATCATCTTGTATCTCCACAAAGCTGAAGCATAATCACTTTTAAAAATGGTAATTTAAGAGACATAAAAAAGGACTCTTTACTGCTTCATTAAAAATGTTCATTCTAAGATTTGTGTGTGAAGGAAGCAGAGGGAAGGAGAACACACATGATCTTCTGGTCCACGAGAATAAGATTCTGCGCGCTTTACCCACCGTTGTTACAGCATAGAGAAAATGATAGAAGTCACATTATAGTTAGAGAAGTTAGTGGTCAGGAGTTAGAGGTGGTGGGTCTAGAGATAGCTGGGAAATCTGTCTGTCAGTGTAAAGGAGGGTGATAATGGTTGATTCGAGTGGAGTAAGTTACTTTGCAATAGTACCATTTTAGAATAATGGTCCAAAAAGTGGCTTGGAATGATTACTATAGTAATTCATTCAAATTTTTATGAATTGCCTGTAATGACACATAGAGAACTCTTGGAGGAGGAGGTACGTAAAGTTTAGTCCTGTTGAGGACCTGTATTACTCATCTTGACTTCCTTCTTGTAATCAAGGAGTCCCACCAAGAGAATGTCCATTTGCTGTGAGTAAGACCATCCATCAGCAAGGCTTCATTTGCCTTTCTGCCTGTGCACTCATTCTTCGGTATCAGTTACAGTTAGGTCAGGTGTGCATAATAGAAAATCCAAAATTAAAATGGCTCAAACAGGATAGAAGTCTGTTTCTCACTCTTTTTTTTTTTAAAGGTTTTTTTTAAGTGTATTTATTTATTTTGGGGGGCGGGGTGCAGAAAGAGGAGAGCGAGAATCCCAAGTAGGCTCTGCACTGCCAGCACGGAGCCCAATGTGGGCCTCAGACTTATGAACCATGAGATCATGACCTGAGCTGAAGTCAAGAGCCAGATGCTTAACCAACTGACCCACCCAGGCACCCCTAAAGATTTTTATTTTTAAGTAATGTCTACACCCAACGTGGGGCTCAAGCTTAGAACCTCGAGATCAAGAGTCATATGCTCTACCAACTGTGCCAGCCAGGCATCCCTCTCTCTTTTGAAAGGAACCTGAGGTTCTCTAAGAAGGGAGGCAGTCCAGGGCTTTCAGAATAGCTCTGTGAAATCATTAGGCATCCACACTCCTCCTTTTTAGTTACTCCAAAGTTCTTGATGTTTTCCTTACAGTCTAAAATTATGTTGGAGCTCCAGCCTCATACCTGTGTTCTAAGCAGCTGGATGGATGAAGGGAAGAAGGAAGCACTTCTCTTTTGAAGGAAATTTCTAGAAATCCCCATAACATTTTCATATGTATCTCATTAACCAGAACTTAGTCACATGGCAGTGTCTAGCTGTACAAGAAAGTTAGGGAAACATAGTTTTTTGACTGGTGGCGGTGTGCTCTGCTCAGAGTCTCTTAATTTGTGAGAGAAAGGGCTAATGGGTAATTATTAAGCAGCCAGGAGGAGGAGTTACATCTGTGAGAAGTGGGGAAGGGATTCAGTGCTTGCCATTCAGCTCTTACTGCTTTACTTTTTTGGCTTTATGCAATATATGTGTGTGTGTGTGTGTGTGTGCGAGCGCAATATTTGCTTCCTTAGAAATCCTGTGTAGTGTTGCAAGAAGAAAGAATCAGGAAAGGATTGCTTATAAGCAGATATCCAAAGGGATTGAAAGTGTCTGACTCCAACACTCCTTGTCCTTTAGAAAGCTGTCAGGTTTTTTAATCATTGTTATAGACACCTAAAATCAGGCTACCATGTCGGAGAGAAAACTTATAGGTGGATTGGTTATGATTTTTTACCACTCATACCAATTACTTTGTTCTTTTTTTTTAATTTGTTTATTCTTTAATTTACATCCAAGTAATTAGCATATAGTGCAGCAGTGATTTCAGGAGTAGATTCCTTGATACCCCTTACCCATTTAACCCGTCCCCCCTTCCACAACCCCTCCAGTAACCCTCTGTTTGTTCTCCATATTTAAGAGTCTCTTATGTTTTGTCCCCCTCCCTGTTTTTATATTATTTTTGTTTTCCTTCCCTGTTTCATATCTTAAAGTCCTCATATGAGTGAAGCCATACGATATTTGTCTTTCTCTGACTAATTTTGCTTAGCATAATACCCTCTAATTCCAGCCATGCAGTTATAAATGGCAAGATTTCATTCTTTTTGATTGCCAAGTAATACTCCAGTGTGTGTGTGTGTGTGTGTGTGTGTGTGTGTGTGTGTGTACCATTTCTTCTTTATCCATTCATCCATCGATGGACATTTGGGCTCTTTCCATACTTTGGCTATTCTTGATAGTGCTGTTCTGAACGTTGGGGTGCATGTGCCCCTTTCAAACAGCATACCTGTATCCCTTGGATAAATACCTAGTAGTGCAATTGCTGGGTTGTAGGGTTCTGTTTTCAATTTTTTGAGAAACCTCCACACTCTTTTCTGGAGTGGTAGCACCAGTTTGCATTCCCACCAACAATGCAAGAGGGTTCCCCTTTCTCCACATCCTCACCAACATCTGTTGTTTCCTGAGTTGTTCATTTTAGCCATTCTGACAGGTGTGGGTTGGTATCTCATTGTGGTTTTGCTTTGTATTTCCCTGATGATGAGTGATGTTGAGCATTTTTCATGTGTCGGTTGGCCATCTGGATGTCTTCTTTGGAGAAGTGTCTATTCATGTCTTTTGCCAATTTCTTCACTGGATTATTTGTTTTTTTGAGTATTGACTGTGATAAGTTCTTTATAGATTTTGGATACTAACCCTTTATCTGATGTGTCGTCTGTAAATATCTTCTCCCATTCTGTCGGTTGCCGTTTAGTTTTACTGATTGTTTCCTTTGCTGTGCAGAAGCTTTTTATTTTAATGAGGTCCCAGTAGTTCATTTTTGCTTTTGTTTCCCTTGCCTCCAGAGACGTGTTGAGTAACAAGTTGCTGCGGCCAAGGTCAAAGGGGTTTTTGCCTGCTTTCCCCTCGAGGATTTTGATGACTTCCTGTCTTACGTTTAGGTCTTCCATCACATTTTGTCTGTGGTGTAAGAAAGTGGTCCAGGTTCATTCTTCTGCCTGTCGCTGTCCAGTTTTCCCAGCACCACTTGCTGAAGTGACTGTCTTTATTCCACTGGATATTCTTTCCTGCATTGTCAAAGATTAGTTGGCCATACATTTGTGGGTCCATTTCTGGGTTCTCTATTCTGTTCCATTGATCTGATTGTCTGTTTTTGTGCCAGTACCAATTACTTTGTTCTTTAATGTCTTTGCTAGTCAGGCTCACTCTCTTTTTTATAATGGTGTGATTTCTTTAAAAGCACGCTTTTTTTTTCCTGATGATGAAAACAATGTGTTTTGTTGCTTAAATTTGAAAGACATAGATAAGAATTAGGAAGAAAATTAAAATCACCTGTAATTCAATAAAAAATAAAAACATTAACATTTTGATTTATTTTCATCTTTTTTCCATGCATTTAGACACATAGGGGGAACTAACGTATCATGAGCGTTTTCCTATGTTATTAAAAATTCTTAGAAAGTTCATTAATCCTTCTGACTTTTTTTGGTGTTTACTCCACTTGTGATTTTTCCTATTATGTATAACACTGATGAACAGGCTTGTGATAAATCTCTTTGTCTCCATCTCCAGTTGGTCTTTTAGAATAAATTAAAAAAAAATTTTTTTTTAATGTTTTATTTATTCTTGAGAGAGAGAGAGCATGAGCGAAGGAGGGGCAGAGAGAGAGCGGGACGCAGAATCCGAAGCAGGCTCCAGTCTCTGAGCTGTCAGCACAGAGCCCAACACGGGGCTCGATCTCACAAGTGGTGAGATCATGACCTGAGCCGAAGTCGGACGCTCAACTAAGCCACCCAGGCACCCCAGAATAAATTTTTGAACTTAGAATTACTGCATCAAAAGATGTGAACATTTTTAAGACTTTTGATACATTTTGCCAACATGTCTTCATGAAAGATTGTTTTGTTTAAATTGTTCACAGTGTTTGAGTGTATCTGGGACCTGTACTGGGTGTAAACTCCACACAATACTGGAATAAGAACATGCTGGATATACTGCCTTTTGATATACTGATTTTACTCCATCAAGAATGATGAAGCTATTTTTTTGGCTAAACTGATTAATATTGTATATTTATCTTTTTAATGAGAAGTTATACATTTCTCTTTTTGCTTGCATTTGACTTTGGGAGCTACAGACCGTGTCCAGCCTTCAGCCATCAGACATGTTCGTTCTTGGAGCAACATCCCCTTTATCACTGTCCCCCTCAGTCGTACACATGGCAAGTCTTTTGCCCACCGCAGTGAGCTGAAGCATGCCAAGAGAATCGTGGTGAAACTTGGAAGTGCCGTAGTAACCCGGGGGGATGAGTGTGGCCTTGCACTGGGGCGCCTGGCATCTATTGTTGAGCAGGTAATTGCCAAGATGGAAAATTCTGGTGAACAAAAATAATAATGGAGTTTTTAAGCTCTCAGTTCAGTTTTGTTTGTTTGTCTTTTTCAACCCTGACTTTATTCCTAACCCACCCTAACCATCAGTTCAGGTTTATCAGCTTGTAAAAGTATTCTGAGTGTAATAGATTTAACACAATCTGAAAACTCCCTTTGCCAGTGAAGGTACCAGTGGACCCCACATCCCAGGGCAAGCAAAGGGGGATGTCAAGGAGTAAAATTGATTTCATACATTTCATGCCTCAGGCTTCTTAGTGATAAGGAGCTGTACATGTCAGTAATTCTTAATTCTGCCTGCACATTAAAATTGTCTAAGGGGCCTGGCTTCACGCTCAGTCTCTGGGGTGGGGCTCAAGCACCTGGATTTTTAAAGTTCCCTGGGTGGCTAACATGTAGTCAGGGTTGAGTATCCAGATGGATGTTGAGCTTTTTTTTGTTCCTGTTTTGCTAAGGTTTTTTTTTGTTCCTGTTTTGCTAAGCCTTTTATTTTTTAATTAGGCCAATAATATTGAAATAAATATGAGCTATCATTGCAAAGATTTTCCAAGTTCAGATATTTGAAAAGACTTATCAAACTCCACAGAGATACCCATGTAAGACTTTCATTTAAAGGCAAAGGATATAAGGCAGCAAGAGAGAGAGAGTACAAGCAAGCATCGGGTGTCCAAGAGACATCTGTGCACGAGCCCCCCAAGGTATTTATTTGCACAGTCTGTCTCACATCGAATCACAAAGAGATCTTTGTACAGGGAATCTTACTTAACCTTTGGAAGGGCTCCAAGCAGAAGTTTCCATTGGGGATTTTATGTCCCACTGACTATGCCAACAAGCCAGGCTGACTGTAGACTATCAGTAAAGAAACTGACCTTAGGGGTCAACATGGGACTTTTAGACTTCAAACATCGCATTGCAGATCCACTACCTATCTTTGCCAAGAGCAGGTATCAGTAAACTTTTCTATAGGAAACTTTTTCTACAGAAGGCCAGATAGTAAACATTTTAGGCTTTGTAGGCCAGATGGTCTCTGTCTCAAATACATGTCTCTACCATTGTAGCACAAAAGCAACCATAGACAATATGTAAATGAATGGACATAGCTGTGTTCTAGTAAAAAGTTTATTTACAAAACCAGGTGCAGGTGAGATTTGACTTGCTGCGTATAGTTTGCCAGCTCCTGACCGAGAGTCAAAAACCAGACATCCAGGCATTATGGAGATAAAACTAGAACTTTTTCATTCTATCTGTAACTCAACTGTGTCCTCCATGACCATATTTTTAGTTTTTAAAAAACAGTTTCTCTGATGAGTTGGTGACTGCTAACTAAAACTTGATGGAATTTTCTTTTCAATATTTTTTGTATTAAGCAGTTTTATCAAGTCAGCCTCTCGGATTTAGTCCATCAGATCAATTCAGTTGAACAGATATGTATAAAAAGGCTACATTGTGAGAGACTTCACAGACGTGTAACTGTTATCTCTGCCCTTGGGGAGCCAGAATCAGGACTTCCAAAGCACTTAGGTGATTGTTCAAGGCAGTAAGTAATCAAGCAGGTGGGCCCAAACCTTTATTGATGTTTGTATCTTGCAATCTTTGGCCAGCCAGTGGAGGCCACTTTGTTGGCTCCTGAGTCTGTCTGTCATGGTCAGATGCCTTGGATAAGACAGTTGACTCTGCATATTAGTAGTGCCCTGATCTAGAAAGCCCTTCCATGAGGTCTGTGGGTATCTGGCGACCTAAGCAAATCATTACTGGAGTCTTCCCACTGTTTTCATCAAGTTTCTCCTCTGCACAATATCTTCAGTCTGCTTTGGAGACCACCACAATTCCTCTACATGGCTTCTTGCCTACTGAAATGATCCACTTCATTTCCCATTCTCCCTGGTGAGACCACCACCACTTTCAGGCTTACTTCCTCTCTGGCCCACCAACATGACGTACTCATTCCTGTCCTTGTCCCCCACCTGGAATTCACTCTTAGAGCCTCCCCTTCCTTAGAATCACACAACTCCATGGGCACCACTCACACTGTGCACTTAGCAGCAGGGAACATTTCCCCTCTGTTGGTGCAAATCCTACCACTCATGAAGGCTCAGGCTTAGTACCAACTCTCCTAGGAGGCCTCAAGAATAACTACACTCTCGCTTGAACTTCCCATCTCTGGTCCCCTCAGTCATTTGACAAGCTAAAAAAATTGGGTCAGTGTGAACACCGATCATATCTTTTATATATATGTATTTCCTTAATGTTTATTTATTTTTGAGAAACAGGGATTAGAGAGGCAGAGGGGAGGGACAGAGAGAGAGGGAGATAGAATCCCAAGCAGGCTCCATGCTGTCAGCACAGAGCCCAATGTGGGGCTCAAACTTACAAACTGTGAGATCATGACCTGAGCTAAAACCAAGAGTTGGACGCTTAACCAACTGAGCCACCCAGGCGCCCCTGGATCTTTTATATTAAAGAGTTAATTGAAATGTTTTAGGTGACAGTGGTTTTTTTTTGGGAGGGGGAGGCTATGCATATATATTCCCTGTCTTTTAGCAATTACAGTGCTGCTGAAATATTTATAGATGAAATAATATATCTAGGGCCTGGGATTTGTTTGTATTAAAATAATGGGGAGGCTAGCTGTAAAGGCAGTACTAGAGAGTGGGAAATTGCCCTGAGAAATAGTTGAAGCTAAGTGATGGGTACATGGGGATTTATAAAACTGTTTTTACCACTATGGTTAAGTATGAAATTTTCTACTATAAAAAGTTATTTTTTATAATCACGGTTTATCACAGGTGTTTGTGAGTTCCTGAACCAGCTTATAGGGCTCAAACATCAGGAAGAATGGACATGTTAGGAATATGGACTCTATTTGCAGCTTGAATCTTTGATTCTTTCAATGTAGATCTGTCCAAAGTAGGGAACAAAGTGACCACAGCTAGTTCTAGGTAGACAAAGCAGGACAAGGTCAGCATCTGTCCCTGCTTTAGCCCAAGGGGACTCATAGGGATCAACATACCACAGAAAGAGCCTCAATCTCCCAGGTTATACCTTAGAACCTAAGAAGCCATCTGCTAAGTTTACACTGCAATTCTTAGACTTCTTTTTCTGGAACAACTAGGCCTTCTGCATTATAGATTCCAACAGATACCATCAAGTTCTGTGGATGTCAAATCTGCCTGCACACCAGAATCTCCTTATT
Source organism: Panthera uncia (assembly GCF_023721935.1). Lineage (NCBI taxonomy): Eukaryota > Metazoa > Chordata > Mammalia > Carnivora > Felidae > Panthera > Panthera uncia. The sequence continues at coordinate 53,080,271 of NC_064818.1, read as the reverse complement.
AAAAATTTCTGATCTCTGCTACCTCCTCATCAGATTTGAGGCAGCATGTAGGAATCTGTATTTTTACCAAACAACCTGGGTGATTCTTCCACAGCCAGCCCAGCTGGTCCATAAGCCAGCATCTGGGATCCACCCAATTGTCTGTCTACCCTACCTGAGTCTCTTGTGCCGGTAAGGTAGACTCTACCTCTCTGAAGAGAGGAAGGACATGATAACAGTGATTTGTGGTGCCTTTTCCTTCGTCGATGTCAGGTGTCAGTGCTACAGAATCAAGGCCGAGAGATGATGCTGGTGACCAGTGGAGCCGTGGCCTTTGGCAAGCAACGCTTGCGCCATGAGATCCTTCTGTCTCAGAGCGTGCGGCAGGCCCTGCACTCAGGGCAGAACCAGTTGAAAGAGATGGTGAGTGGTGCTTCCCCACACCCTGTAACAGGGGTCCGCAGGCCTCCTTCCCTCACTCCCAGTCACACCATATCTATTTGTGTGTTACAGGCAATTCCAGTCTTAGAAGCACGAGCCTGTGCAGCCGCCGGACAGAGTGGGCTGATGGCCTTGTATGAGGCCATGTTTACCCAGTACAGCATCTGTGCCGCCCAGGTGAGAGACTCACCTTTTTAGAGAGGTGTGGGGCCCGTGAGAGTGATTGCCGTGGAGCAAGAGGGTGATGAGTGGGGGCTCTAGAGCCAGACTGCCAAGATACAGTCTTAACTCCATCACTTGTTAGTTGGGAAACCTGGAGAAAGTCTTTTGGTCTAACTTTTTTGTGCTTCAGTCTCCTCATATGAAAAGAGAAGATAATATCAGTGCCTACTTGAGAGGGTTTTTGGAAAAAGTCAATGAGAAAATCACATGAAAAGCATTTAATGTAGTGTCATTCTCAGTAATTATTAGTACTTGTTATGGTACTAATAATTCTTTTTTTTAATGTTTTTTATTCATTTTTGAGAGAGAGTGAGCAGGGGAAGGGCAGAGAGAGAGGGAGACAGAATCAGTCGGAAGCAGGCTCCAGGCTCCGAGCTGTCAGCACAGAGCCCATCATGGGACTCAAACTCCCTAACCACAAGATCATGACCTGAACCGAAGTCAGATGCCTAACCGACTGAGCTGCCCAGGCGCCCCTATACTGATAATTCTTCTAGCTACTACTCTAAGTGCTTATACTTTTCCCGAAGACAGAAAAGTTAGATGTCTTTATTTCATGGGCTTCTTTGACTTCAGGTGGCTTGCCTCTCTTTGCACCTGGTTGCCTTCTACAATAAATTTCTAATAAACACTGAAGGAAAGAAAGATGCTTTTGGTGGGTTTTCATTTATTCAGCAAATATTTATTGAGCACTTACAGTGTACGAAGAAGTATGCTAGGCATTGGGGATACTGTGGTGAACAAATCAACCATGGTTCCAGTCTTTATGGAACTTCTACATTTTTAGTGGTTGCTCCAAATGTTCTAGAGCCTTCTTTCCACATTGTACTTTTTCAATTGTATTTTTAATCATCGATACAACTACACACTAGAAACATGTAAATGTTACAAAGCAGCTAATAGTCACTTCACAAAACAACTGAAAAAATTGAACTCCCCAAGTTACTATCTTCAGACACCTTTGCTGCCTCTGATCCCACATTTACACAGATGTTATTTGACATAGGTGATGTTATATGTATATATCCTCTCAGGTTTTGCTCTTTCATTTCCTGCTGCTCTTCTCTTTCTCCATAATCTTCACAGTGTTATCCACAGTGATGTTGTGGTATTGTGCCAGAATGTCCTTGAGTGAAGTGAGCTGAAACAGAAAGTCATGGACTTGTCCACCTGTTGCCTATAGCTGAGGACCCCACTGTCTTAGATTTTTTTTTTTCCTGTTAGTATGAATACAATAGAAATCTTCATTTCTGTCACCCATTATTGTCAGCTTTCTTTTGCACAATCCAATGACAGTCTCAGTCTTTAATGTTTTTTATAAGTGCCTGGAGCCAGATGAGGAAACTTAGGTCTAGGATCTGTGCTTTTGTTTTTTTCCCACGTATGATGGTTTTTCAGGTTTTTTGGTTTGTTGTAATGAAAGTAGCTTTAAAAGTCACTGCATGTCAGCCATGGCTTCCATTAACATTGATGTGGAAGAGTTCTGTCCCCTCCATTCCAGCAGGCATCCGTCCATGGGCCCTTCTCTGTCACATGTTTGCCTTCCCTGGGGATCTTACTGCAAGAAATCTTTGCCCTTTGTACTTTCTCCTATGGTTTCTTGTTGTCTTTAGTAATCCTGTTGTAAAGACCATTATCAGTGGCTTTTGGAAATCTCCACTAAGTTGTTTGTCACGTTAAAGACTCAAGTACAGCAGCTTATTTTTTCTTCATAGAAATAAAATTAATGTGCATCTTAACAGACTGCCCTTCTCCACAGACATACTTTTCTCTCTTTAGGGCTCTTGTCATCTATCCCTTTTTTGTTAAACTATTTGAGCAACAAGTATTTTCACTGGACTTTTATACCTCCTATTTGCCTCTCCTACACACATTTACTTTATCATTTGACCTTTCACCTGCATGGCTAGAGTCTATATGTTCTGTTTGACCCAGTCCTGTTTTTCCTGCAGGACTGGACTTTCCTGAAAAGGAGTTCATGATCTATTCTTACAAAAGATGTGCCCCATTCCACTTTCCCCAAACCGTCAACAGTTTTATTCTCTAGCTCAGCAGCTCATGAAGGGCCTGACATTTCTAAAGTACTGAACAAATTTTGAGTGAGTGAATTATTTCCTTTAGTCATGTTACCATTTTATCTTCCTCACCTACATTTTATATGTCATTAAGGCTGCTGTTATCTTCTCAGTTCCCGTAGCCAGACCCTAGCTCAGGGCTTAACCATTCCCACTGTTACTGTTTGGGTACCTTACCTCTTGACAGTCTGCCTGCAGCCTTTCCTTCTTCAACCTGCCCTACATTGCAAGAACCATTCTTCCTTAAACATTTGAAGGATTTCATTGAAACATTGATTTATGAGTTTCAGGGCTTATTGCCATTAGTTTCTTGCTGTTGTTCTCAGTTACCTTCTCTCCTGCTAACTATTGCCTAATACTCTGAGGTAAGCAAGGAAGCAGAGCTGTCTGCCCACCCCCATACCCAGCTCGCCACTGTACCTTTGAGCACCTTATGCTCATCCCCTGTGCTGAACTAAGTTACATCCAGCTCTTCTTTCAGTTTGTGACTAAAGACTCACCTCTATAAATCTCTCCGACCAATCCCACATGCTCAAACACAGTCTGTGTTAACAGCACCAGTGGTCAGTTGCCGAGCAACAGTGGCCACACAGGCCTATTCCATTTTGTCTCGTACACTTCTCCGAACAGAGCAAACCATTCTTTGACTCACTCACCAAATATTTCAGTGCCTTCTGTGGCCAGCCCCTGAATCAGATGCTAGATACAGAGATATTTTAGCAATTAATCACTTACCCCAAAGTGAATCTCTCTAGAATTCATACATTAATTATAATGTTTATTTATTTTGAGAGAGAGTATGCACATGTGCAAGCAGGGGAGAGGCAGAGAGGGCTAGCAAGAGAATCCCAAGCAGGCTCCACGCTGTCAGCACAAAGTCCGATGTGGGAGTCAAACTCAAACCATGACATCGTGACCTGAGCTGAAATCGAGAGTCAGATGCTTAACTGAGCTTCCCAGGTGCCCCATAAAGTTCACAGGTTAATTTTTTTTTAATTTGTATTTAATGTTTATTCATTTTTGAGAGACAGAGGGAGACAGAGTACAAGCAGGAGTAGGGCAGAGAGGGAGAGGGAGACATAGAATCCAAAGCAGGCTCCAGGCTCTGAGCTGTCAGCACAGAGCCCCATGTGGGGTTCGAACTCACAAACCATGAGATCATGACCTGAGCTGAAGTCAGATGCTTAACTGACTTGAGCCACCCAGGTGCCCCTTACGGGTTAATTTTCTTAATCCTATAAATGGAAAAGATTTAGTTGCTCTCTGAGAATTGAAGTACTTTTACAAGAAGTCTTGAGCATCCTTTAATATCCCAAGTGATTAATTTTTTCCATCTCTAAAAGAATTGGATGAGCATCCAAAGAGGTGTGCTCCATTCCGATGTGTATGGGATCCAGAAATCTAGAGTTTAACTCCTCTCCTCTTAGCATCTTTTGTATGTCGTTGCTAGGAAGTTCGTAATTTTCCTCCTTCCTGCATTTTTGGATGCATTTAATTACTTTCAGATTTTGGTGACCAACTTGGATTTCCATGATGAGCAGAAGCGCCGGAACCTTAATGGGACACTTCATGAGCTCCTCCGAATGAACATCGTTCCCATTGTCAACACAAATGATGCTGTCGTGCCCCCAGCTGAGCCCAATAGTGATCTCCAGGGGGTAAATGTGGGTAAAATATTCCTAAGGGTTGAGCATGCTGGAGACTAACGCCATGCTATGCTGCATGTACTAACACTGGAAGTTCGGCATAAACAAGATGGAAAGATTGGGAGAGAAGCTGGCCTCATGGAGCGGGGGCTGCATAAGCTCTTCTGAAGTCAGGGGGTCTCATTCAACAGGGTGAGGTGCAGTAGTGATTTCGGATGGTGCTATGAGCGTGGCTTGTGTGTGCCAGGTGCATGTTTGGAAGTGGGGTGGCCAGGAGGCGCAGTGTTTTGCAGACCGAGGGGGCCTACGAGAGCTGTCATCTGTGCATTCCATCATTAACTTTGCCTGCCAGAACCTAGCAGAGTGCTTCTGTGAATGTCTTTTTGAACTGTGTAGTTCACTCACTTAATGACTTTTTACCTGCATTCCAGGTTATTAGTGTTAAAGATAATGATAGCCTGGCTGCCCGTCTGGCTGTGGAAATGAAAACTGACCTCTTGATTGTTCTTTCAGATGTAGAAGGTACAAAGTAATGCCTTTTCCTTTTATCCAACTTTTGTTTTAAATACTAAATGCGTGAGCACATGAATTCCCGTCTTTGAGTCCTTCTGATTTTTTTAAAATATAGACCCTTATTTTCTGAGCCATATGGTCTGACAGAGGGTTTTTATGGCTCAAAAGAAGGTGGGGGAGTCTGGGAGATGCAGTTTGAATGCTGAAATGTTGTCATTTCCAGGCACTTTTGTTTTTTTAGAACAGCTTTATACAGGTATAATTCACATACCATAGTGAACCAATAGTTCACCTATTTAAGACTTAGTTCATTGATTTTTAGTGTATTCATACAGTGGCTCAACCCTAACAATAGGTTTAGAACATTTTTATCACCACATTGTATCACCCCATACCCATCAGTGATCACTCCTCACTTCCCCCCAAATTCTCCAGCCCTAGGCAGCCTCTCATCTACTTTCTGTCTCTGTGGATTTGCTTATCCTGGACGTTTTACATTAGTGGAATCGTCAGTATGTGATCCTTGGTGACTGGTTTTCTTCACTTAGCATAATGTTTTCAAGGTTCGTCGATGTTACAACATCTGTCAGTATTCCTTTTCTTTTTATTCTCAAAGAATACTCCATTGTGTATATGCACCACATTGTATTTACCCATTCATCGGTTGATAGACATTATGCTGCTGTGAACATTCATGTACACATTTTTGTGTGAACATGTTTTTTGTTTACCTAGGAGCAGAATTGATCATTTGGTAATTCTGTATGTGTTTAGCCTTTTGAAGAAGTGCCAGACTGGTTTCCAAAGCAGCTGCATCATTTTACATTCCTGCCAGCTCCATATGAGGGCTCTAGTCTCTCCACATCCTTGCCAACACTTACCCTTATAATCTGCCTTTTCATTATAGCCATCCTAGTGGATGTGAAATGCTATTTCATTGTGGTTTTTATCACTTTCAGTTTGTAACATAAATCATGAGACACATTAAATGGGAGCCACTGCAGAATTCCAAGCTATGTGGCCATCGTGGTCTCATGTGTTAATCTGTTTTTCTCTGCTTTCCCCTTCCTCAAAGAAGGGTCCCTCTTGGCTCCAATTTGACTCTCCATTCACTATTCTCACTTTCCTAAGCTATGTCCATTTTACATTTTGACCCATAAGGAATATGGTAGCTGTGTCTAAAATAGGCCAAACCTACAGGATCCCAAAAGTCCACCATTACATTCCCAGGAGATCAGGAAAACCTATTTAGTTTCCAACCCATACCCAAGGCAGGTTTCTTTGGCAGGACTTGTTTTTCCAGTTTACACTCTAGTGGTGCAAGATTAAGGGCGGGGGCCTGCCTAGCGGAAGCAGAGGCAGATACAGATGGGTTGATCTGTCTTCTGCCCATGTGGGAAGTTCGATATATCATACTTGCATGTCAGTATTTTTACCTATAAGAAATCTTGGTACCATGTTTATCCACTGTAAATTTGAAATCTCAGGACAGGAACAGCTAGGTTGGGGTAAGAGTGAGCCACTCCGGAGATGAAGGCTTTTCAGTTAATCAACACATTTTTAAAAAAAAAAATTTTTTTAACGTTTATTCATTTTTTGATAGAGACAGAGCATGAGTGGGGGAGGGGCAGAGAGAGAGGGAGACACAGAATCCGAAGCAAGCTCCAGGCTCTGAACTGACAGCACAGAGCCCAATGCAGGGCTCGAACCCACGGACCATGAGATCATGACCTGAGCTGAAGTCGGACGCCCAACTGACTGAGCCATCCAGGCGCCCCTCAACAGATTTATATTGAATTTCTACTATGCTTAAATACTGTGTTAGGTGCTTTATAAATGTCAGTTTATTGAATCCTTATAGCAATCCTGCAAAGCAGGTAGCTTAGCTTAGTTACTCAGATGAAGAAATTAAAAATTACATTCACACCAGTTAAATGGTGTATCCAGATTCACATAGTACCAGAGGCTGGTTTCACAACTAAATCTGTTCAGTTTAAAAATCTACACTCTTTGGGGCGCCTGGGTGGCGCAGTCGGTTAAGCGTCCGACTTCAGCCAGGTCATGATCTCGCGGTCCGTGAGTTCGAGCCCCGCGTCAGGCTCTGGGCTGATGGCTCGGAGCCTGGAGCCTGTTTCCGATTCTGTGTCTCCCTCTCTCTCTGCCCCTCCCCCGTTCATGCTCTGTCTCTCTCTGTCCCAAAAATAAATAAAAAATGTTGAAAAAAAAATTAAAAAAAAATAAAAAAAATAAAAAAAATAAAAAAAAAATAAAAATCTACACTCTTCCTCTCTTCTATACTGCTTTGCAAGGTAAAGGACATGAGTTTGAGAGATTAATACATACAGCCCAATTTCAACTAGAGTCTAGTAAACTTTTTTTTTTTTTTTTTAAGTAATCTCTGCACTGAACAAGGGCTCGAACTCATGACCCTGAGATCAAGAGTCACGTGCTCTTCTGACTGAGCCAGCCAGGTGCCCCGCTAGTAAACATTTTTAATGTAGCCTTGAACACCAAAATTGGTCATCAGTGTTGATAGCATATGTCAGTACTTTCTTGTTATTGCCAAACAATACTCCACCATGTAGATACACCACATTTTATTTACCCATTCATCAGTTGATAGACATGTGAGCATTTATAACTAATGCTGCTATCAACATTTGTGTGCAAATGTACATGAATGTATAAAAAACAGGCTTGTGCTATTAACTCTTAATTAGTTATCCATTGAATGTTGATTTTTAGCACAATAATAGAATTTTGAATATGCTCTTGGCGGCTTTAAGAAGCTGCTATAAGGGAAAAAGAGTAGGCAGACTGTTAGAACTCTAGGCACTCCTCAGCATCTCTGGAGAAGCTTTGGCTTAGGATTGCATAACCTTGCCCATGTTATTTTTGTATGAAACCAAAACAGCGTCACAATCCAAGCCTGTGACCTCATATCGTAGTGCCTTCTGAGAAAATTCCATCCCTGAGTCCAGGAGCCATGGAGTGCTGGGTTGCAATGGACAGAGGTTGGAGAGGTGGTTTTTCTCTCCCTGTAATTGCTGCCCATGGTTAGCATTGCTGCATTCTATATCGGACCCTGATTCCCTTACTCCTCTGACTCCCCTTTTCCTGGAGGGGATGCATATAGCGGTATTGCATTAGAGATTTAGAATATGAAGCAGAGAGGGCTGTATTTTCACATGGGAAAAGTAGTAACTTAAACCAAAAACATCCCTGCCCACATGTCTTTGAGCCAGTCCCCAACCCCAGGCAGTTCCTCCCTGTACTTAGGCCTTGATGTGACTCCCATTTTCACAGGCCCTTCATTTTTCTTTCCAAGGCTCCGACTGGCTGTGTTTACAAGTGAAATGGTGAAGATTTTTAATCTTGGATTGTATGCATGTAACATTTCACGTAACTCGTATTTTATGTTATTCTACTCAACTATAAAAGGGACATAGGCTTTATGGTGATAAGTCCAGACTGAATGCCAAGAGTTGTATGCTCTTCTGCTGACTCAGTGTAACCTTCACAATGACTTCCCCATAACACAGGGATTATAATTAGTGACTGTTTCAAAGGATGCTGTGAGAGTTCATGAAAACCTGTCTCACATTTCATCCCACTTGGAAATAGTCACATTATAGTATATGGCTACTACACTGTTTCTGCAGTAGCCACTCATCTTTTTCAGTTACTTCCTTAATTCAGCATCTTAAGTAGCAGTGGCAGAGGTGAGGACAGCTTCCCAGTAGACAGTGGAGTGGGCAGGGCTGATAAGTGTTGCACCAAGGATATGGACATGCTGTGATGCTGGCAAACAGAATATAAAAGTATGTATGGAAAGTCCTGTTGCTGCTTTTCAGCATGGGTAGACTATACAGATCACTTGTTCTCTTTTCTGGTTAGAGCTGGTAGAACACAGACTTCATCTGGATCAGTCACGTACAGAGTGGTTGGCAGGTGCCCAGGGGGATGTCTGTCTTGGGGGGCATGCCTTCCATTAAAGCAATACTGCCAACTCCTGTCTACTTTTTAGGTCTCTTTGACAGCCCCCCAGGGTCAGATGACGCAAAGCTCATTGATATATTTTATCCCGGAGATCAGCAGTCTGTGACCTTTGGAACCAAGTCAAGAGTAGGCATGGGTGGCATGGAAGCCAAGGTAAGGGTCTGATGCTGTTACTGCCTATGACAGCTAAAAAAACCAAACAATATTTTACCCTTTTTGCTTTTTTTTTTTAAGTTTTATTTATTTAAGTAATCTCTACACCCAACATGGGGCTAGAATCCACGACCCTAAGATCAAAAGCTGCACACTTCTCCGACTGAGCCAGCCAGGTGCCCCTACCCTTTTGACTTTTGTGATTGTTTGGGGGCTAATGGCTAAAATACTAGGCACATACACACTTAAATGTGCACATGTCTAAATACAGGTATGCATATTGTGTACCTATATTTTGTCATGTCTGTATATGTATTCTCTTCATTAATATTACATAGTGTGTTCATGCTATAAAGTCGTCAAGCGCAGGCTCCCTCTCTCCCTCTCCCTCTATATATAATTTTTTTTTTTAAGTTTATTCTGAGAGAGTGACAGCACGAGTAGGGGAGGGGCAGAGAGGGAGGGAGACACAGAATCTGAAGCAGACTCCAGGCTCTGAGCTGTCAGCACAGAGCCCAGCGTGGGGCTTCAACCCACGAGCTGTGGGATCATGACCTGAGCCAAAGTTGGACTCTTAGCTGACTGAGCCACCCAGGCACCCCCTACTTTAAAGATTTTCTTAAATTTTTTTTAAGTTTATTTATTTATTTTGAGACTGAGAGTGTGAGTGGGGTAGTGGCAGAGAGAAGGGAGAGAAAGCATCCCAAGCAGGCTCCGCACTGTCAGTGCAGAAAGCCTGATGCAGGGCTTGGAACTCACAAACTGTGAGATCATGACCTGAGCTGAGATCATAAGTCAGGTGCTTAATGGACTGAGCCACCCAGGGACCCCAAGATTTTTTATTTTTTTAAGTAATCTTTACACCCAACATGGGGCTCGAACTCACAACCCTGAGATCAAGAGTCACATGCTCTATTGAGGAAGCCAGCCAGGTGCCCCTGCTCAACTATTTCTTACGAAATCTTCCAAAAATTTTTCTCTCGCATTAATTGTTCTAAAAAGTAATACTCTTAAGATACAGCATCAATTGTAGGAATGGCAAAGACCTACAAAAGAGAGCTACAAAAGTTAAAAGAACTCAGGATCAGATTCTGGTCAAACACCAGGCTGGACACTATGTTGAGGCACAGTAAGTCAAATGTAGAAGTTATGAGTCCTAGTACTAGAGAGTCTTTGAACACTGAGCACAAAAGGCAGATTGGCTCATCTTTAGCACGTACCAGAGTTGGGCTGGAGAGAGAGAGAGCAAGGGCTGAGTGTGTTTTCAGAGCTTCTGAGTTGTTCAAAACATTCCTGCATATACTTCAATGGCTCACTATCACATTGTATTCTCTTTTTGCGAGTTTAAAGTATGGATGACTAGACCCTGCAAAAGTCTGAATGTTATGTTGGGATCTAACCTCTCCTATTAGGTGAAAGCGGCCCTCTGGGCTTTGCAAGGTGGCACTTCTGTGGTTATTGCCAGCGGAACCCACCCAAAGGTGTCTGGACATGTCATCACAGACATCGTGGAGGGAAAGAAAGTTGGCACCTTCTTTTCTGAAGTAAAGCCTGCAGGTAAGTAGTTCCTTATTGAGTAGTCACACCATGGCCTAAATGAGACCGAAGATTGAGCTCTCCTCTAGGAATAGAGATCACAAAATTGACATGTTGATATTCTGAAGTACAGTATTGTTTCAGACACTCTTTGCGAAATTGGACTTTGCTTTGCTTTTGTAAAGTTTAGCGAACCTGCCCAACTAGGCTTCCCATTCTCTCTAAAACCACTATGTTAAAGAATATGAGCATCCATTTTCTTAAGAAACATTTGCTAGGCCTATGCTAGAGGCCTAGAAATGCAAAGACACTTAAGACAGTAAGACATGGTATGTACTCTCAATTGTTCGCAAAGATATTGCCATATAACCTACATTCAGAAATGCAAACACATTAGAGAATATAAGCTAAAGTGGAATTGAAAAGAACTCTACGAGATGTAACTTACCCCGGAAATATAGACAAGTTTCTTGTGTTTATGCCCGAGTTAATCTAGTGTATTCTTTTGCCATTTTATTTGTCTGAGTGACCTCTAGGAAGCAAGCACACCAAGACACTGAGCATTCATTCCGTGCACGTTATGAGTCTGTGCACGTGCTGGGTTGCTGTCCATGATCTGATGTTTGCAAATATTCTTACAGGTCCTACTGTTGAACAGCAGGGAGAAATGGCTCGAGCAGGAGGAAGGATGTTGGCCACTTTGGAACCTGAGCAGGTAATAACCTTAGCTAATAGTTCAGTTGGTTTTCAGACTGAGTCATGCTGTGAGGCTTAGTGCACAGTCAAGGCTGCCATGTCCCCCTCCATTCCTCTTGTCCCCACAGAGTTATTCTAGTTACAAGTGAGATTCAGATTTGTTCTGCCTTTTCTCTCTCTAAATTTTATTTTCCCTTTTGTCTTTTGTAGTCTGTGGCCTAAGGTAGCTTTTTATCACTATGTTTTGATCAAAAATATCATGAACATGGTGAGACCAAGGAGGTTTCCTAAGCCTGCCACATACTGGACATGAAAATGTAGGAAAACTGCTTATTCTAACACATCTGAGTCCCCTGACTTACCCATTAGATGGAAGCTCCAGAGCCTGCCCTCTAGTCAGAGGCCTGCCCACAGTGAAGTGGCAGACACTGCAAGTCTGGAAACAAGGCAGTCACGGAAGCTGGGGATTGGCTTCTCAAAGCCTGTGTTGTTAAGGATGTTGTGTTTAGATTTTTTCTAGGGAGCACTTTGGCCTGAGAAAAAAGAAAATTTTAAATAACTACAAGTAGAGAAAGGAAAGCAAAGGAAGAGCTTAGCCTGTCTCTCTAAACCACTTCCCTTGGCTTCTTCAGTAATCACACTGATTTGCCACACTTTTTAACCTAGGTGGGTAAGGATTGAGATCCCTTCAAGCATCCAGGACTGGGTTTTCCCCTTTGAGTGAATTCATTAAATAAGTAATTGTCAAAATAAGTAATTGTCAAAATTTACTTAATAAATTATATAGCCAGTGAAACTGAGTATGCAGAGATGTATGTATCATGCCAATTCAAAATGCTAGCCCCCATCTTGGGTTTGGGGACTGATTGTATAATTCATTGTGCCTTTTCCCCACTACTGGGCTGTGGTCTGCTAATCATAATAATCAGGAATGGTAAAAGAGGAAGAAATACAAGAAGTAGAAGGAGATTAGTAGTGAGAGAGGAAGGAAAAAATGAGGGGAGCTGAGGTGTGTAATGGTTGATAGGATGTAAGGAGATTTCAGTCAATGATGACTTTGGATTTAGGAGCAAGGCCCGGCTCATTCAGAGGAGTAGGTTTAATGGTATGGGTTCTTCTCGGATTAATGTATTTGCTTGTTTGTTTTACCTTTCTTCCTAGAGAGCAGAGATTATCCATCATCTGGCTGATCTGTTGACGGACCAGCGTGATGAGATCCTGTTAGCCAACAAGAAAGACTTGGAGGAGGCAGAGGGTAAGGACCACACGATTTGGAGTCAGTGTTATGGAGGGTTTGGTTTTGGTTTTTGTTCTTTGTTTTACTAATAATTCTTACAGTGTAGTCTGCCTAAAGACAAGATTGTTATATGGGGCACCTGGGTGACTCAGTTGGCTAAGCGTCTGTCTTTAGCTCAGGTCATGATCTCATGGTTCGTGGGTTTGAGCCCCACATCAAGCTCTGCGCTGTGTGGAGCCTGCTAGGGATTCTCTCTCTTACTCTTTCTCTGCCCCTACCCTCCTCATGCTCTCTCTCTCTCTCTCTTAATAAATAAATAAAAACTTTTAGGAATATAAAAAAAAAAAGATTGTTATAGAAGAAATCTTATATTATGCATCATTTTTATTAAAGGCAGCTTGCTAGTATTCAAATTATGCATACCATCTCCAGCTCCTTTCCCAGATACTCTGGTACAGCCCTCCAAAGGAGCTTTTTCTGTACCCACAGATCATGAGCCATGGATACTATGGCAGTTTCAGGACAAAAAAGAAAAATACTGAGGACTATTTTAGACATTTCACTAATACCAGCCACCACCTACTAAGTAAGGCCTTTCTGTGTGAAGAAATCTTTGATGATAATCTTATACAGTTCTTTAAAGTAAAAGAATTAAGACCCACTGAGGTTAAAGCTGTTGCTCAAGGTCACACAATTAGTTATTGGCCGAAGTCTGACTTCTGACCTCAGTTCTGTCTCTCTGGAAATTCGTAAGGACGCACAGTGGCTTACGAACAAAGTCCTGGCTGTACATGAGCATGGTGGTCCCCTTTGACTTGCTAAGCCCTTTTCAGGAAATTTATCATAAACTATTTCAAGAAGAGAAAACTGCTCTGTATGTAAAGATTCTTGGAGCAGGGTTATTTATCACACTGAAAACTGGAAACAACCTCAGTGTTTAACAACATAGGTCTGGTTAAATGTGTTAAGCTGGGGGCGCCTGGGTGGCGCAGTCGGTTAAGCGTCCGACTTCAGCCAGGTCACGATCTCGCGGTCCGTGAGTTCGAGCCCCGCATCAGGCTCTGGGCTGATGGCTCGGAGCCTGGAGCCTGTTTCCCATTCTGTGTCTCCCTCTCTCTCTGCCCCTCCCCCATTCATGCTCTGTCTCTCTCTGTCCCAAAAATAAATAAAAAACGTTGAAAAAAAAATTAAAAAAAAAAAATGTGTTAAGCTGTGTCAACTCAGTGGAGTATGTAGTAGTAATTACAACAGTTTTGGCAACGTGGAAAGCAAATATGCATTGTGAGGTGGAAAACTAGAATGTAACATTTAACATGCACTGTGTTTGAAACTTGATATTAACACATAGGGAAAAGTGAAGAAAACGGATTGATATAATTGGTTGGTAAAATGATGATTCAGCTTTTTTCTTAATACAAGATAGGTTCCTCCTTTCCTAAGTAGAAAACTTTGTATTATTTTATCTTGGTGGGTGTGACTATAAAAAAGAAAGAAATTTTTCATCATCTCATTTCAACATTAACCATAGTAATGATTTGTGATATGTGATTCCACACAATTTTCCCTGGTACATATACATGTGTATATATGAATATGTGTGTGTGTGTGTGTGCAGAGAGAATCACACCATGCAAACAGTTGTATTTAAATTTAAAGAAAATTCTGGGGGCGCCTGTGTGGCTCAGTCGGTTGGGCGGCTGACTTTGGCTCAGGTCATGATCTCGCGGTCCGTGAGTTCGAGCCCCATGTCGGGCTCTGTGCTGACAGCTCAGAGCCTGGAGTCTGTTTCAGATTCTGTGTCTCCCTCTCTCTGACCCTCCCCCGTTCATGCTTTGTCTCTCTCTGTCTCAAAAATAAACGTTAAAAAAAAAAAAAAAAAGAGAAAATTCTGAATATGAACTTACCATTATTAGGGGCACCTTGGTGGCTCCGTTGGTTAAGCATCCAACTCTTAATCTCAGCTCATGTCTTGATCTCAGGATCATGAGTTTAAGCCCCATGTTGGGCTTTACACTGGCCAACAGTGTACACAGTGTACACTTCAGTACACTGAAGCCTACTTAAAAAAAGAAGAAAAAGTGAACTTACTATAATTCTATTTAAGTTTTTATTTCCAAAGGAAACATCTTTATTGCTTCTGATTATAAAAATAAGGCAATTGTTATAAAAAATTAAAATAATGCAGAAAGAGATCATCACTGTTCTTGATGGCTTCCAGACATCTCCACATGCATATATGCAATATTTGATAAATAGGATATTATCATACATGCTCTTTTGTAGTTTATCTTCTTCAAAAACTATATCCTGGACAGCTTTCCATATCAGTACATATAGATATTTCTAATAACTGCCTGGTAGTTCATTGTCTAAATGTTTAAGCAGAATTTGATTTTATTATGTAAATACTGTGACAAATATCCTCATTACATGCAAGTTTGCTCATGCAAATGACAAATTTCTGGAATTGAATTTGCTGGCACAGAGGGTATTGGTGTACATACCTTTACATGTGAAATATACTACCAAAAGCCCCCTAGAAAAACTAAGTGGCATGTCATTGTCTTCTCAAGACCCGCTAAATTCGTGTCTGTTCCTAACACAGTGCCGTGTGTTCAGTAAAGCAGCTGCAGCCTGTCCAGAGCCACTCCTTTATCATGTGTTCCTCACACCTCTTCAGGGAGACTCGCAGCTCCTCTGCTGAAACGTTTGAGCCTCTCCACATCTAAATTGAACAGCCTGGCCATCGGTCTACGGCAGATCGCAGCCTCCTCACAGGACAGCGTGGGGCGTGTTTTGCGTCGAACCCGAATTGCCAAAAACTTGGAGCTAGAACAAGTGACTGTCCCAATTGGAGTCCTGCTGGTCATCTTTGAGTCTCGCCCAGACTGTCTACCCCAGGTATGTGCCTGCCATTGGGGTAGGGAAAGAATATATTTTCGGGACCCAAAATCTTCCAAAGATGGTTTTCTTTTTTTCTTTTTTTGGTGAGAAGTTCTTATCTTTTTTTCTCCCCCAGAGATAAGTTTTTGAGACTTCTCAGGTGGTTCTTAAAGTAATTTATGTTATTGATTCTTCCAGTGATTCTAAAGTAGGTATTCATATGTCCATTTTACAGTTGAAGAAACTGAAGCTTATAGAAGTTACTATTCCTGTCACACTTATAACAGATGCATCTTCCCTAGCACAGTGCAGGAGCACATTTCTGTATGTCTTCGCTCACTGGGGCACTGTGTTCCCTGACCACAGAACCCCTGCTAGCTTACTGCAAGGTCATTCATCTTGTAGCTGGTTTTACCCATGTGAAAAAGACCCCTTTGTTCTCACTGTCACAGATGGCCTCCTGTAGGTAAATCTCTCAGGAAAAAGAACTTCCAGTAGTTAATGAAAACTAGAATGCAACCCTCTTTAAGGAATTTGACATATTACAGGCTAATGTTGAGAAATCATGTGTTTAAAAGATTTTTTCCAAGAAGCCATGCCTTGATACAGGGTGGCATCTGAGGGTTGTCCCACTGGTTACCCTAAATACTTTAAAATTTGGGGACAATTTTCCCACCAGACTGACCAGTAGGATGATACCAGCTTTTTCTTTTCACTAGCCTCAAAATCTCAAAGAGAATATCTATTTAAAAACATAAAACAGGGGTGCCTGGCCAGCTCAGTCAGTAGAGTGTGCAACTCTTGATCTCGGGGTTGTGGGTTCAAGCCCCATGTTGGGCACGGAGCCTACTTAAAATAAATAAATATCTAAAGAAAAACAAAACAAAAATAGCACCTCTTTGCCATAGGGCACAGGGTGAGCACAGGAGCCTGAAATGCTTTGTGGTAAATATTCCCTGATATGACCTAAAACCAGATTGTTCACCCCATACCACGGGGTCTGTCCTCAGCCCCTGGTGGGTGCAGGCACACTGCCCCCTCTGGCCACACACCTGTTTGCAGAAATACCAAGTGAAAACTGTAGAACCCGAATCTGCTAGTAGGAAGGAGTACGTGATGTTTTTTTGCTGCCTTTCATCCGTACTAACGAATACTTCACGTGGAGAAAGGTTTCTTCTCTAGCCAACTACAGCTCATGTTCCTCACCTGGGATCTTAACTCTGGATGGCATCACAGAATCCATGAATTATAAAAAATTGTATGCAGTTCTGTGTGCTAGTGCATTTATATAGAGAAGATTTACATTACTTTTTATAAGGGGTCCATGAGCAACAAAACCAATAAAGGATTAAGAGCCACTAATTGAGATTAACATGCTCAGGCAAGGTTTTTTAGTAAAGTTCCTTTTATTACATTATAAAAATGGGAAGATTTTCATTCATCCCAAGAACATTCAGAAAGTTAAACTTCAGGGGACTCCTGGGTGGCTCTGTCAGCTAAGCATCCTAGACTCTTGGTTTCGCCTCAGGTCATGATCTTGCAGCTCGTGAGTTCGAGCCCCATATTGGGCTCCATGCTGACAGTGCAGAACCTGCTTGGGATTCTCTCTCTCCCTCTCTTTCTGCCTTTCCCCCACGTGTGAGTGCATGTGTGCTTTCCCTCTCTCTCTCAAAATAAATATATAAACTTTAAAAAAAAAAGTTAAGCTTTAGGCCTTAGATGATCAGGTCAGAATCATTAACTCTTTGCTTTAAGAGGGTAACTAACCCTCCTCCTGGGTGGTCTGCTTTTTCACTGGAGTATTTCTGCAAACAGGTGTGTGCCCAGAGAGGCCATGTGCCAGCACCAGCCAGGGGCTGAGGACAGATCCCGTGGTATGGGAGTCCTTGGTGAACAAGCTGGTTTTAGGTCATGTCAGGGAGTATTCACCGCAAAGCATTTCAGGATCCTGTGCTCACCCTGTGCTCCCTGCTTGTGCTCCTTTCCCAGAAATCTCCACCACAGCTTGTCCAGGGTCTGACGGGTCTCTAGTCTGCTCCAGGTTCTCAGCACCAACATTTAGAGCTCTCAGAATAGTTACAGGGCCAGAGGAAGATGTGGCCAGAGAGGCCACCCAGCCTCAGCCAGAGGCAGCTAAGCTCCCTGTCCTCCACCAGGGCCCAAGTGGGGAGGGGGCCATGTGACGCTGACCACTTAGGTTACTTTGCTAATGGTGCTAAGGAAGCTGTATAGTTTAGTTCCTGAGATTGGGTGCTTTGGCTCTGGAGTCAAGACTTCTGGCCCTGCCAGTTATAAGCTATGAGACTTTGGGGAGTCACCAACTTCTCTGGGCTTCAGTGTCCTTATCTGTAAAGCAGGAGATAAAACAAGTATTTAATTCACTGGAATATCGTGAAGTTTGAACAGATTAGGCCTTATAAGGGCCCAATGACAGTCCTTATAAAAGTGCTCAGCAAACACTGTTACTATATTATATAATAATCACTATAGTATATAAAGTGCTCGGTGAATGCTGTTACTATTACTGCGTTTCTCTTTGGTTCACTGCTCTCTCCCCTTTGATCTGCAGGTGGCAGCCTTGGCTATAGCAAGTGGTAATGGCTTATTACTCAAAGGAGGGAAGGAGGCCACACACAGCAACCGGATTCTTCATCTTTTGGCCCAAGAGGCCCTCTCAATCCATGGAGTCAAGGAGGCCATACAGCTGGTAGGTCCCTGGGAATGAGCCACATCAGACCCAGAGGAGTTGAGTTTGGCGTTTGTGTGTTTGAAGCAAAGCTTACTTAGGTCATGTAAGGCCAAGCCATTTTTATAGGCAAGCTTGACTGGAACAGGGGCTTCCTGGTCCACATGGGTCTTCAGTGGCTTAGTGATTTAGGGCAAGTCAGATGAGACAGATTTTATGAAAGTTTGTCATAAACCATCGTGCAGCATGTAAGAATGAGGTCATGCTATTATCGTTATTGTTATTATGCTCATTATTTTAACCACTGTTTCACTCTCCTCAGTCATCAGGTGGTGTTTTTGAACTAGGCAGTAGTAGATACAGCTTACTGAAAACTTGCTGTGGAGAAGGCAATTCCCATCCGTTGTCTCATTTAGTCTTCACATAAACCATAACAGGAATGTGCCATCAGAATGAGGGGGAAAAACAGGCTCAGTGGTGAAAGTAACTCACCTAAAATTATGCAGTCTGTTGTAAAGTTTACATTTGAACCTGGGCTAATTCCAGATCCTTCTCTTTCTCCATCAAGGCCTACTTACTCTGACATTCCAGGATTCTGCTGGTTGCTGGGGCAGTGTCTATAAACCCACTGCATTACGTGCCCCCTAACAGGAATTGGGTTTTTTTGGGGGTTTTTTTGTTTTTTTTATGTCACCACAGGGGGTGGAAAGGGCACAGATTTTAGGGATTCAGATCCCAGCTCTACCACATCCTACCTTAATCAGATGGGTTTCCTCCCACCCCCACCCCTCTTCTTATTGATGTATAACATCCATACAGTAAAGTATACAAATCTTACCTGAAAAACTCTGTGACTTTATCCAAATATCCCTGTACACACATACGTAGCCACCAGCCATACCCAACTGTGGAACACTTCTAGCACCCCAGAAGGCTCCCTTGTGCCCTTCCTGATCAGTATGCCCTACCACCACCAAGTAGCCCCTTATTTACTTCTTTCACATTCACCTTTCGCTTATTCTTGAACTTCATTATAAATGGAATCATACAAAATACACTCTTCCGTGTTATGTTTCTTTTGTGTATCTTCGTGTCTGTGAGAACCATCCATATTATTACATCCAGCAGTAGTTTTCTTTTTATCACCATGTGGTATTCCATGTATGTGTGTATACTGCAGTTATCCTTTCTTTTGTTGGCTAACTTTTGGGTTGTTTCTAGTTTTGGGTTATGCAGAAAAAAATTTTCCAAACATTCTCATACGTATGTATTTGTGTTTCTCCTGTAAATAACATGACCATATGGGTAAATTAAAAATCAAGAGGAAGAGAAAGGGTCATCATCATCTCAGTGTCCTGAAACCAGGGCTTCACCCCAGGGGAGAGCTTGTCAGCGGCTCCCCGTGGAGAACCAGGATTCCTTAGCAAGACCCAGCCGGTCCTGAAGGCTGTGGTTGGAGAAGCCACAGGGCAGGCACCTCCGTTGTGATCCTCCTGGCCAGCCATAATCTGTAGCTCCTCTGACTTCCAGAGGTAGCACTTGGTACCTCGGTACCATTTTGAAAATTATCTGCCCTGAGTTGCGGTGCGTTGTGTCCTAGTCGTATCTTTCCTGCTAGACTCTGAGCTCTTAGACAGCTGGGATATGTCCTCCTGTTTTGTAATGCAGAGCACAGCACCTAATGTGTAGTGTTTGGTTAAGTATTTGGTAGATGATATCAGGACTCTTATTTTTGGAATAAGTTTTCACAGCACCTGATTTAGTTCTCTCGAGGTACAGACTTTTATCCGTAAAAGGGGTGCTGCTACTTTGTATTTCATGAGGTCAGATGTCATTTTTCTGTTTTTATTCTTTACCTCTTCAGGTGAATACCAGAGAAGAAGTGGAAGATCTTTGTCGCCTAGATAAAATGATAGATCTGATTATTCCACGTGGCTCTTCCCAGCTGGTCAGAGATATCCAGAAAGCTGCTAAGGGGATCCCGGTGATGGGACACAGTGAGGGGATCTGCCACATGTATGTGGATTCAGAGGCCAGCGTCGATAAAGCCACCAGACTGGGTGAGCTAGATGGGGCCTCTGCTGTGTGCAGGCAGAATATTTAGCAGATCCTCTGTGACTTGGGAGCATGTTAATAGAAACAATTATTTGTCTTCCTTCTTTCAGTCCGAGACTCTAAATGTGAATATCCAGCTGCCTGTAATGCTTTGGAGACTCTATTAATTCACCGAGATCTGCTGAGAACACCATTATTTGACCAGATCATTGACATGCTGAGAGTGGAACAGGTACAAGTCCACAGCACTCCTGTGTCCCTTCCTGTCTTCCATTTTGAGATTTAGAAGCCTGTGGGTAGCTGCCTTACCATTTAAGGCAATTTAAGAAGCAATACTTTTGAGCATCTGCTGTGTATGGAGTTCTGTGCTAAGTACACAGAGAGGAGTAAAACCTATCCCTGCCTTCTCACAGTCTAGTAGATAGAAGAAACCCATGCTCACATAGCTGTATTACAAAGTGGAATGTGGTAAGTGCTAAGAGAGGTCAAAGATAAGACATCACATGGCAGCCCACTAAAAGGACTGTTTCTGGAACCATTTATTCAGGCGGCATAGTTTAAAGTTTATGTTTCTGAACACGCATTTCTGTTGGATTTGGTTTGAAAACATTGCGCAGAAAAGTTTTCAAACCAGAAATTTATATGTGTCCACCTTGCCACTAGGGCCTTTAATTAACCAATATTAATGTACTTAATACAGTGGTATTTGGGAGTCTGCAATTTGTATGATGTTCTCTCTGGAATATTTTATTACCATTCCATTGAGGTTATAAAAACCAGTGCCAGTAAGTTTCACACAAGTGTATGTTCCATCTTAAGTTCCTAATTGCACAAAAAAAAAAAAAAAGATGCTCTCCAGGCAAAAATGCATAGTCTTAAGTTTTCTGGCAGAACACATTGTAAGCTTTAATATCTGATGCCATGGCACCCTTTCAGAATTATGTAAATAAACACAGTATCTGGATAAAGTGGCTGCTGGCCTTGGTTGCCTTGACCCTGAGTGTGTGTCGCTTCCCTTTCATCCTTTAGCTGGAAAAGAAGGCTCTAGTCAGCTTGTAAATGGACATGGTCCCTGTGAGAACCTGAAAGGATTGTTTTCAAAATGAAAATACACCACAAATTAAAATGGGGTCAGATCACATGATCACTCATGTTTGGAGCCTTACTTGACATTACTGGCACCTATGTATGCCAAATACCACACTGGACTGGGCTGGACTAGACAGGAGGAAACTCTCCTTTAGCCAGGAATAAACCCCTCCAGTCCTGATTCAGACACAAACCTATGATATTCTTAGTCATTCAAATCAAGATTGCCTTGAAATTCCTCAGATCAACATCAGTCAATGTGTGTACTTCATCTTTGTGTTGCAGGAGGTAAACCAGCAGGGTGACTTGCCCAGAGTGAGGGCTCAGGGATGGGTTTCCTGTCCACGAAAAAGGTGGTTGGACCCTAGGCCCGGAGAAAGTGGGGTTGCAGGTAGAAGGGCCTCAGGAGCAACAAGAACAGGACATACTCTGCTTGTTGTAACTTGAGCAAAGGCAAAAGCTTGGTCCCAAAGAACCAAGCCATGGGAGGTCTCAGAGAGTGAAGCCTAAGTGGGATCAGACTTATGACTGGGGCCTTCAGTGACCAGCCTCCAGTTCTTAAATTCCTCCAGCCAGGAGCAGGATGGTGCTGAGCTGAGCCTAGAGCTGGGGCCTGACTGACAAAGTTGGAAATCTGACAGGTAACCATGGTTTGAGGCAGTTGGTTACCAAGTGCCCTTTTCCTCTGAAGCACACTTAGGACTTATCCAGAGAGAAGGGAGTAGAAATATATACAGGCCATCTCCTCCTTTCCATGTGAGTCCAGGACTACGTGTCCCGTATGCAGGGAATGGGATTTTTATAGCCAAGTGTTCATTTTAGTAAGATGCCAGCAGTCAAGGCTTATGTCAGTAGCCTGTTAAATGCCTTGCACATTCTTAACATTCAAAGGCTTCCTGCTTAAATCCCTGCTCCAGTTTTACTGAAGGCCCATTGCTGGCAAGTGGCCAGTCAGCATTTTTGAAAGCAGAGCATCCTGGAGGGTGGTGGGCGGCTCCTAAAAGGAAGTCGAAGGCTGGTTTCGTTGTCCAGACCACGGCAGCCACGGGCTCCTCCCCTGCAGGCTCATCTGGCTGTTTGATTCTAGACGAAGAAGAGTGAACTGACTGACTGCTCTTGGGTTTATATTGTTACCCCTCGACTTCTCTGTTCCAGGTGAAAATTCACGCGGGCCCCAAGTTCGCCTCCTATCTGACCTTCAGCCCCTCTGAAGTTAAGTCCCTCCGAACTGAGTATGGGGACCTGGAATTGTGCATTGAAGTGGTGGACAGCGTCCAGGAGGCCATCGACCACATCCACAAGTACGGCAGCTCGCACACAGATGTCATCGTCACGGAGAATGGTCAGTGTGCGTGTGCACACGTGCTTCAAGTGTGCAGCACCTGCTTTTTCTGCTTTGGTCTCCGTGGGGTCCAGCTCCTCTCAGCCCTTCTGGCTGCAGGAAAGCATAGTCTGAATACACTAATGATAATACCTGGCGTTGGTTGGATTCACGGGTCTGCTGCGTGCTCTCACATCTGCCACATTATATTGTCACAGCAGCCCCAGGGGAGGAGGTGGGGAAGAGATGGTTAGCTCCACTCTGAAGATGACTCCCTCTGTGTCACAGGTATTACCTTTGAACTTCTACAGCAGTCTTTCCAGGTTATGGGAATAAACCCATTTACAGCTGAGGAAACCTAGGCTCGGGAGGTTAAGGGCAGAGCAGCTCACCACACTCATTCATTCCACAGATAAGTACTGAGAGATACACGTAGGTGTCAGGCACTGGAGGCCCAGCAGTAAAGGCAGCCAGTGGTAAATGGCCTCCTCAGAGGATCTACAGATGGTTTATTGGGGAATCACAACACCACCAGTTTGAATAGCTGACGTTTACTGAGCACTTACATGTGCTAGGCTCTGGGATGAGTGCTTTGTGGATGGCAAGTCATTTTATCCTCTATACAACCCTATGAGCTAGGTAATATTGCCAGTCTGCATTTTGCTCTGGCACAGAGAGCTTCAGAAACCTGCCCAAGGTCACCCAGCTATTGAGTGTGGAATTGGAATTCAGACTTAGGCATTCTCACACTGGAGCCTATAAATAATATAGTCAGGCCATTGCAGCATCAAGGGTATGTCTACAGGGGGAGATCTGGACTCCAACCCAGTCTTTCCCAGGCAGCTACTCTTTCCATAACAGGGACTGATGAAGCTGGTTAACCTTCTTCTCTTTAGATTTTTTACAAGTCTGCGTGTTTAATGTGTGGAGAAGCTCTTCAGGGGCCTGGGCCCAGCCCCGATCAGTCACCAGTGCATGACTGGAAGGAGGGATGTTCTCCATGGGTCACCTTAACTCGGTTTCTTCTCTTTATGCTGCAGAGAAAACAGCAGAGTTCTTCCTCCAGCACGTAGATAGTGCCTGTGTATTCTGGAATGCCAGCACTCGCTTCTCTGATGGCTACCGCTTTGGACTGGGTAAGAAAGATTATGGTCAGGAGAGAAAGGAGACCCTTTGTGAATCACTATGTGGTACAAAGAGCATAGTGAGGGTGGAGGAGACACCTCTGCAGTCACAGTCACATGCTTGATCAAGATGATAGGGACAGAATTGTGGGAGGGAGGTTGATGAGAAAGAATAGTAACAACAATGAGCCAGGAGAAGTCCTGTCTGTAAGCATTTTGCATGCTAAGAAGGTAGGTACTTGTCTTTTCTTTTTCATAGTTCTTTGAGATTCAGAGAAGTGAAGTAACTTGCCCAAAGTCACCCAGCTGTCTTTTAGACCCAAACTTGTACAAGTCCAAAGCCTGGGTTGCTCCCACTACTGTATGGCAGACCACAGCATGTCCACATGCACAGGTTGTGACAGGTGTACATGCCAAGGTCCCTCAAGAGCACTGCTGTGGCAGACTTATTGCTTCAAAGAGATGTAGCCAGGTTGCCTGAGAGTGAGGAGTTCTCCATGAGGACAGGACATAAGAAGGGTTAATACGTATGCTGGGCATCAGAAATAAACAGGTGAGCCCAGAGGTGCAAGGGTGACTTCTAAAACAGACCTCTGAAATAAAAAGCTTCAGAAAGACACCCTCTCCCCTTCTGTTTAGAAATAAAACCTCCAGGGGCACCTGGCTGGCTTAGTCAGTGGAGCATGCGACTCTTGATTTCCGGGTTGGCAGTTCAAGCCCCACACTGGTATAGAGGTTACTTAAAAATAAAATCTTAAAAAAAAATTTTTTTTTTAATAAAAAGAAAGAAAATCTCTATTCCCCAGTGTAAGGATTTTTCAGTCTCTGGTTTTCAGGGGTGCCATTATACAGAGCTCCAGTAAGGCATTTATGACACATCTGAGCATTATTTCAACACTAAAAATAAAACATTTTAATCTTTCTGAACTCTTAAATAGATGATCTGCCTAGAGAAGTACTTCTCATTGAATTACAGAAGGTAGTTAAAGAGAATTTTACTCAGTTATTCTTAATCATTAGACCCTTTATCGTTAGTTGCCTGTTTCTGTTATGTTGGGCTTTTGATTTAATTATATCAGTTGCACTGATTTTTGTATTCCATGTTATTGGAAGAAGAAATAGCAGCATACTTTCAAGGACTGAGGTGCCCAAGTTTCAACTGAAAGCCCACGATAGCAGAGAGCAAAAGTCCATTGTCTTTCCATCACCTACATAGAGCAAACACTCAAACGCTGGTTGAGTTAAATTCTTATGAAGCACGTTGATAACAGTGACAGGCGATGTTTATTGAGCATTTACATATTCCTTGCACTGTGCTAAGTATATCACATGCATTGTCTCACTTAGTTCTACATGACAGATTCTATTATTTTCCTCATTTTCCAAGTGAATTGAAGCACGAGAGACAGGCAACATGCCCGACGTCATGAGGTCTCTACACTATTAAAGCAGAATTTGAATCCAGTGGTCACATGGTCCATGCCAGCCACCACCCCCAAACACATCCCCACTCAGGTGTCTCTGCCCCTGCTGGTCTCTGCCTGCACCACCTCTCCACCTGCCCCTCCCCTGCCCATCTCTTTGTCACTGTTCAGCTTTCGGAGGCTCTCCCTAACCACTCCACCTGTGTGAAGGCCACCCTGCCCACACGGTCTGTCACAGCACCCTTCCCTGCACTCTCATCACCACATGAAATTATTTGCTGAACTGTTCTTTGGCTGCCTTGCCCACAAAAGTATAAGCTCCATGAAAACACCACCTCACGTCATTTATTCACCACTGCCTCCCCCAGGCCCACCACGGTGCCTTGTACATAGTACTTGCTCAGTAAAGTTGTGACACACAAGGGAACCCTGCCTCCACTGTGTACCATGCAGAACGCCCACCTAGACTCAGGAAGACCCTTAATGCCCGAAATCTAGGCCTAGAGCAAGAGAGAAGGAAAATGAGCAGTCACCTCTTATGTATTCAGTAACTGTCAAATGAGTACATGTGCTAAGAATTCTGGGGGATACTGAGAACATGTCCCTTACATTCTGGAACTTAAAGTTTGGGGGAAATGTTCTTCATCTTTATACTGGACATTGTTGTATACCTCAAAAAATGCCCAAATGTCAAATTGTGATACATAGTCCAGACCCTAAGCAGATATCAGAGCCAGCACTCCTAGTCTTGTCAAAATGCAGTTGGGATAAAAGTGCACAAAAGAGGCCCACACAGTGTGTTTCATTAGGAGGGGACTCCATTGTGATTCATAGTAACCAGAGAGCACATTGACAGGGACCATGGAACTCAGGCGGGTCTGGGGAGGATGGAGTGGGCAGGGCGAGAGGGTGCCAGGTCGGGAGAAGAGAGCTGTGGGTCTGGTGGACGGACAGGAAGCGGAGGCTGGGGAAGCCGCAGCCTCATCCGTGCTTTTTCTCAGGAGCTGAAGTGGGCATCAGTACGTCACGGATCCACGCACGGGGACCAGTAGGATTGGAGGGACTGCTCACTACAAAGTGGCTACTGCGGGGGCAGGACCACGTGGTCTCCGATTTCTCTGAGCACGGAAGTTTGAAATATCTTCACGAGAACCTCCCTGTGCCTCAGAGAAACACCAACTGAGAAGAGCTGGGAAGGATTCAAGAGATCTTCACAGTTAAGATGGTCTTAAGCATCTCGTCGTGTCCTGGATGAGCCAGGTGCCATCTCCCACTTCTAGAAGGGTCTGCCTCTGGGAAAGTGTACCACGAAGCTTTTGGGCTCAGTGTGACAACACTGCTCTTGGCTAACGCGCGTATTCCAATTCACCCTTCTCTACGTTAGAAAATAACCACCGTGGACGGGGACTTTGCTTCTCACAGTCCAGTTCCCTGCAAGGATAGAAGCAGAAAGGTGCAGCTTCCCCCCATAAAAGGCAATGGAAAATCATGGTCACTTTTACCTTTTTATCGCCTCAATGAGGTAATGTCTCCCCTGGCGTTTGGTTGGCGCTAGAGCCCATCACACCTAATATGTCTTTCCACATTTCATTTCTTCACGCTTACAGTCAGTTTCAGAAAGGAAAGATTTGGAATTTAGAAGAGGGGCAGCTCTCCTTTTTAGCATTCTCATCAGAAACAGTTGCAAAAATGGACTGAATCATTTCTACCAGGAAGATTGACTTTTTGTATTTATTGTGGAATAAATCTACAGAAGCATTCCAGATGCTCACCCCTGTCCGGACCCAGAGGACCCGGCGTTACCCAGAATGCAGTTGGAACCTGGAGCTGCGAGTCCCAGGAAGAAGTATCTATAGCAATCATGCTTGAAATTTTTATATGAATTACTTTGTCTCCTGCCCTTTCCCTCCAAAACAAAAATTAAAGGGTTATTTTAATACTTTGGATTCCTCCCCCTTTTTGAGAAATAAAGTTCTTATGAAAAGCCTGTGTGCATGGTTAACGTTCTCGTCCTTACTTGTCGTTGCCCTCTTCTTCCTTTGCCCTCCCTGTGGTCCTCATACCCCACTGTTATGCACTGGCTCTTCTCTGGAAGTTGGTTGGGGAGAGTCCATCTGCTACATGTGTCAATGGAGGCGGTACAGGCAGATCTCAGGACGGACCCAGACTGAGAGAGGGGGAAGGAAAACAGGAGATGGAGCCCAGGAGCATAAGGACTGAAAACGGGAAGGACTGAAGAGTGGCTACGTACGGCACAGATGTGCTGCCATTGTGCCAAGGTCCACACAGCGTCCACTTGGCCACAGCCCCAGCCGACATCCTTAGTTC
Organism: Panthera uncia; assembly: GCF_023721935.1. Taxonomy (NCBI): domain Eukaryota; kingdom Metazoa; phylum Chordata; class Mammalia; order Carnivora; family Felidae; genus Panthera; species Panthera uncia. The sequence goes on along the minus strand of NC_064818.1, from coordinate 53,052,864 downwards.
ACTTTGGATGACCCTCCCTCCCTCCATCTAGCTCCTGTTTTATTAGGGTCCCTGGTGCCTGATGGTCTGCAGTTGAAAGCTTTCTTGTCTCGTGGGGGTCCTCCCAAAGAAATACGTACTCACTTCTATGCTTCTTATCCTCTGAGGATGTCTTACAAGCACAGGAATTACAGTGTCGTGTGGAACATGTTCCCAGACTCGTTCCAAACTCTACTTCACATCCAGACCCTTAGATGGTCTGGCAAGCCACCCTGCCTGCCCTGCCCTCTGAATGGGGAATTCTGGCATAGCTTGCCTGAAAAGGCAATAAACAAAGTCCTGCTTAACTGTACGGCAAATACCACAATCAGCTCCCATCCAGACAACAAATACCCCTGGAGTCAAAAATAGAAAGTGACCCAAGAAGGCCAGGGCCCTTGGGGAAGACTCCACTGAGGAGGCAGGTCTGGATCTGGGCCCTGCGCAAGATGAGTCACAGGAGTAAGGAGTGGGCAGGGCATTCAGGCAGGGGACTGGTGCAGGCAGAAGTCCAGAGCTAGGGATGGAACACAAGTCTGGAGCAGCGAATACGCTGACGTGGGGCAGAAGTTCGTGCGGTGTACAGAAAGGTGTTCTGTCCCAGACTGCTGAGAAGGGTATAATCCCGAGGGGAGCTGCCCTTCTTAGGGCAGGGCATGGGAATGGGGTTTGGGCTGGAAAACACTGGTAAAGCCCAGTCATCCAACAAGGCCATTTCCCCTGTGGAGCAACCTCAGGCTTGGTCTTTTTCTACAGAGGCCATGAGCAGACTGCATTCTCCCATTTTCAACCCAAAGTGAAGAGATCGCCAAAGGAGGATTGGGAGGCAGCCAGAGCCTCACAAGTACCCCCATCTAGGCAGTCTTCAGTACTTACTTGTTTGGCTTTTATTCTGAAATCCCTCCTGTGGGCCTTCCCTTTTCCTGGCTACCAACTCCTGACAACAAACAGGCTGTTGAAACAACCAGTTCTGAAGCTCCCACCTCCCCCACCAATGGGGAAAAAAAAGCCCTCTGGGATAACAAATGTTCTTCAAGCCAAGTTTACTTGAGTTTAGGGTTTCTGTTACAGCCAAAAGTATGTCAGTGATACAGTATATACATAGATTATGTGGCATTTAGAAAAGTATTTAGATGGAGAGAAAGGTGGGCAGCCAAGGACTAGATTATAGTAAGTGTTATTTGCCTGCTGTGTATCCCTTATTTTGTGGAATCATCTCCTGCATTTTGCAGTAATCCCACTCAGTCTCTGTGATTCAGGGGAGGTTAATGCTGATCTGCCCCCCCCCCCCCAACCTCACTATTTTTAGTGGCAGTCACATGGTTCTGATAAGTCAGAGTACTGTTTCCCTGCTTATACTGATTGCTTCAGGACTGGGCATATGATGATTTAAACTTGGCCAAATGGCATGCTAGTAAGACTAAATTTTTACTGCACTTATTAGGAAAAACAAATTGTCCTCATCCTTCCATGTAGAGGAAAGTATCCAACACAGGAAAGGGAACCGGGGGATAAATAGAGACTTTGCCCACCTGGTTTCATCAGTGCCTGAAATCCACCACGGGACTCAATGATTTCCTTTTCTTTTGCTCAAGCTAGTTTGAATTGGGTTGAGTTTGAGTTTGAGTTCTATCCCTTTATCTTAGAAGACTCTGGATAAATATCCCTGTGTTCAGGGGCGCCCGGGTGGCTCAGTCAGTTAAGCTTCAACTCTTGATTTTTGTATCAAGTCATGGTCTCGCAGGTTCGTGGGATCGAGCCCCATGTTGGGCTCTGTGCTGACAGCTCGGAGCCTCCTTGGGGTTCTCTCCCTCTCTCTCTCTGCCCGCCCCCTCTCAAAAATAAATAAACACTTTAAGAATATATATATACCTGTGTTCAAATCCCTGCTTTGCCACTTATTAAACAAGTGACTTTGGACAAGCTACTTAGGTTCTGGGAGCCTCGGTTTTCTGGGACTATAACACCTCCTATGTCATAGGTGGTAGTGTAAGTATTTGGCACAGTATGGACACTTAGCAAGCGCTCAATAGGCGCGAGTTGATCACCTGTGATTTTTTGGGGGTGCCTGGCTATGGGCTTGGCTCTGTACTCCACAAGAAACCAGAATTTTCTCATGTTACTCATAAAGCAGTTTTCAGAAGCCAGACTTTCCCATCCCTGCTTTCTCTGGTCACTAGAAGCCCAGCTTGCCCTCCACGTGAGTAAGGAGGAACAGCACTGAGCCTGAGATCAAACCTTTTAGTATGTAGAGCACATGGGCAGATGCTACTGAGAACAGTGTGAGCAGCAGAGACCTGATTTGGGGTCTGGGAAAGAGAAGGTGAATGTCATGCTCTGCCTGAAAGAAGAGGTGGTCCTTGTTTGTCCGAGAGGAGCAGGGGGTGAGAGCAAAGCAAGGGACCATGGGTCTCTAGACACTTAACACGTGAGTGCTGCAGTACAAAGTAGAATATGTGCAGCGTGTGTGCTTCTGAACTCAAAATCCATTCCCAGATCTCCAAGCAAACATGAAGATTTTGCATATTCAGATGAATCCTCTGGCAATCTTGCCTAAGACTTTAATCAGGTCTCTTTTTTGACTCGGGGCAGTTGTTGATAGGATTACTACTCGGTTCTGTCTCTCAAATGTACCTGGAACAGACATTTCTGGGTAGTATTTTGGGCCCTGTGTGGATAGTGCCCACGAGGCAGCAACTGTGGGAGTGTTTTCAGGTACAAGTACCTCAGTTCAAACTAGTTTAACAAAAGAAAGTGTATTTATTGGGTTATAGGACTGAGGAAGTCGACACGTAGTTCAGATAGGATTTGATCAGGGTTTGGCTCTGTTTTTCTATAGATCTCTATAAGTCAGTGGTTCTCACACTTGAGAATCTCAGAATCACCTGCAGTGTTATTAGAATAGATCACTGATTCAGTAGGTCGGGGGTAAGGGCTGAGAATTTGCATGTCTAATAAATTTCCAGCTCCTGCTGCCACCACCAATCCAAGAACCACACCTTGAGAACCACAGTTCCAGACATCTGCCAGCAGCAAGCTGGCTGTGTTGTGGGTTGCGGGATTGGGAGGTGGGAGGGGGCATCAAATAAAACTACAATCCAACAAAAGTCCTAAACTCCACTCTTATTAAACTGGCCTGAATCCATCACTGTAGTAAATGTAGGAATTGAGTTGCATTGTCACAGGAAATCCAAACAACTGGGACTCGAACTTGATAGTTCATTTTTTGTCTCATGTAAGAAGTCTGGAGGTAGGCATCCCAGGGCTGAGGCTGAGGTGAAGGCTCCGTGATGTCATCAGGCACTCGGGCTCCTTTTGGTTTCTGCTCTTCCATCCTAGGGCAAGGCCCTCTTGCACATGATAGTGGTATCCCTACACTCGGTACTGTGTTCCAGATAGGAGGAAGGAGGAGGAACCTCAGGCAAAGGAGTATGTGCCAGCTGCCTCATCTAAGTGACTTTCCAGGAAGACCCATCCAATTGCTTGTCCAGAACTGGTTCGTGACACCCCTCCTCACTTCTACAAGGGATCTGGGAAGTGGCTTTTTTACCTGGCCATATTGTAGCACCAAGAAGTAAGAGTCTATTGATAAGGAAGAAGGGAAATTAGGTAGGGGAGGAACATTATCCTGATTCAGGGAACTGGAAGGGGGATCCATTCACCTAAACAACATGGCTGATAGGGAGGAACTGTTTCATGCAGCCATGTGGGCAACTCTAGCTGTAGGGGAGGTTGGGAAATACAGCTTTACAGTTGAGCACACTCCTACCTGAACAAAAATCAGGATCCTCTTCACAAGGAAGAGAAAATGGTAACCATTGGGTAAGCTACTAGCACTGTTTGTCACAATTACCTTAAACCCCCTCTAAGGAGTGGATTTTTCTAGAAGCCTCCTTTGTTTCCTTGAGCTCATTGATGAGTTTTGTAAATCACATTTTGTGGTAGGATGTGGGAAAGCCTAATTGCTCTGTAGGAGATGAAGAAAGGGCGAAATTCCTGGGCACTCCTGGAGAGTAGCAAGGGAGTTAAGACTTGCCCCAGGCAGAGAGTACAGACTGAGGATCTGCAGGAGATTAGACTAGAGAGAGCTAGACCACCAAAGTATTAAAAAAGCCATCTGTTTGTAAACTGATGGCTCCATGGGGGTAATTCTCTTGGAGGTTCTCAAATTTTAGAGAAAGGCAACAGTAACAGGAGTCCACTTATTCCACAGAAGTAGTCCAGTGACATATTGGAAAGAACTTGCATTTGGGAGTCCTACTGACCTGCATTGTCACCTATAAATTGTGTGAACTTAGCGGAGTTACTTTTACCAAAATGGCCTTCAGTTTCCTTATTTGGAACAAGTAGAGGACTAACACCTACCTGTCAGGAGAGATTCCAGCAATGGATTGAACACACCGCTCAGGGAAGAGGCTCCATCAACATTATCCACAAAATTAGCAATGGGGCCCTTCCTGGTGTATCTGTCTTTGTATTCCACAGTAGCCCAGCTGGGACCAATGCCTATAGGTGCTCCCTGACCACCCAGTGAAACAGACTACTTTGGCAGAATTATGGAAGGGAGGGAGGGTGGTCTCTCAGACCCTTGGACCATTAGGGTCTTGGTATGAGAGTGGCAGCCTAAAATGATCATACATCTTTGCTGACCCCAACTCACTTCTAAACAACTGAGGAGTGCCATCATTCTCATCTAGTCATGAACGTGAACATGCTCTTGGGGTCTATTGGAGTGGAAGGTGGGTTACATGTTACAGTGTCTTTTCTGCTAGTGCTTCTGCCAAAAGTCAAGGAACAACTTTATAACTGCTCTTGCTGGTAGAACTCCCTCTTTAGTGAGAATGATATTTAAAACATCACTGAATACTCACCGAGCACCTATTATGTGCCATGTGCTGAGAATAGGAGACACTCCTTCTGTCCAATGGTTCAAAGCTTAAGCTGTCTAGGGAATTGCTGCCCTACCCCAAGATAGCTCTTCTCCTTAACTCCAAGTGTTTATCACCTATTTGACTCCCGTTCCTAGGAGAACTCTTTGGCTAATAGGAAGGCACTAAACTAGACAGACCCACTCCAGGCTGGAAGGGAGGACTGTGCACTGCCATCTCAGAAGAAAAGCAATTCACTCTTTTTTCCGTCTAGCCCTAAGATCCCTCTAACACTAGAGGGCAGTCTGGCCCCATGGACCTAAGGAGGTCTGCCCTATACCCCACTGCCATCCTCAAATGATTCACCTGGAGATGAAGTGCTGGCACAGTAAAATAACTTCCAGAAACCAATTTACCTAAAAGGTAAGAACGCAGGCTGTCTTTCAGGTAAGAGACAGAACAGGGTTTGGGCCTTGATTCTACCACCTTCTAGCTGTTTGACCTGGGGTAAGTGTCTTAACTTCTCAGAACTTTAATAATGCTTACCCATAAATGGGTTTTGTGAGATTATATGTAAAACACTCAGCACAGTGTCCAACCTATGGTAAACCTTCAATAACTGTTAGCTGTTATATTTATTTTGTTCTAAGGAATATCTTTCTCTTAATTCTGGATACTCCTCTTTTATTTAAAGTCCATACATCTCTTCCTAGGAAATGTGGTTGGGGACCCGCTAAGGAGATAGCTATTGTGTATCAGCACTATAGTAGGAGCCTTGCATACGATGTCACACAATGTGAATGAAGGAATTGTTATCCCTAGTTTACAGGTACAGAAACTGAGGATAAGAGAGGTTGAGTAAATTGCCCAAGGTCACACAGTGAGGAAGTAGTAGAACCTAGATTAGAACCCAGGCAGCTGGGCTTCAGAGCTCTTCCCCATCACAGCGGGCTATAGCAGTAGTAGTTTCTTGTACCTTAACCCAAGGTAAGTAGTAAGGCTGAAGAAGGGGGTTACCATGGCTACTAACTAGACCCCTTTTCAAGTAATCAGATCCTAGGTCTGCTCCAGTTTTGCAAGAGGAGATGCTTGTCTGGAAACTCTCCGCAGCACCTGCCCCTGGAGGGAGCTGGCTGCACCTGAATTATTTAGAGAGTCTCTAGACATTTGATATAATGAGCAGGTGTGGATGCTTCTCTGCCTTTCCCTGACATGCCTTTACTTACCCCTTTTCCCTCCACATACTTGCCTATGAGGAAAAGGAACTATCAGCCTTCTCCACAATGTGTACGTCTCTCTCCTCCCAAAAATTGTGGACCGTTTCCCTTGCAAATTTCAAAATCATGTTGATTTGAGTGGAAATTGGTGTAACTAAGACCCTAACTAGTAAATGGATAAATTGTCTTTTTCTATTGATATACAGTATCTTTTCCCCTATCCTAAGCTTATACAAGTCAAACTAGAAGACTGCATATGTATAAATAAAAAAAACAGCAACTAATAAAAATGTTCATAGTATAGGTTACACCTATGTAAAAAAAAAAAATTATGCTTAGAAAAAAGACTGGAAGGAAATACGAATATAAAGGTGGCACTTGGACTCTAGATTTTAGCCCATAATAGCATATGAAATAGCACAATAGCACTTATTACTAAATCCAATGATTAGGGTCACGGGTTTTCTAGGATCTGCTCCCGACTCACCTGGGTGCTCACATCCACCCCTTGCCCTGACCATCCATCCATCATGTTCTCTCTCTCACCAGGGCAATTGCCCTGGTAGTGAAGAGTCATTTCCACCTCTGCTCCTGATCCTCTGTATCCAATCTGTGACTCCGTATTATTATCAGCATCCTTCACAGTACCCCAATTAGATTTTATGTGAAGTCAAACTGAATCCATTGAATCCTAGCTAATAATATTTTAATCATAGATCTCTTTACAACCAACTATTTGAAAACAATTAGCCATTAAAAATCTTGTGTTTAAAGAATATTTATTGACCTGGGTGGGGGGGGAGGCTCACTACAAAATGTTGAATAGAAAAAACTAGGCAATATAATAGTATAATTTTTTAAAATAGTATAATTATATTAGGGCGCCTGGGTGGCTCAATCAGTTGAGCATCCAACTCTTGATTTTGGCTCCAGTCATGATCCCAGGGTCATGGGATCGAGCCCTGCAACCAGCTCTACACTGAATGTGGAGCCTGCTTGAGATTCTCTTTCCCTCTGCTCCTCTCCCCTCTCTTTCTAAAATTAAAAAAATTTAAATAATATTTAAATAATATAATTAATATTTTCCAATTATATTATAGATATTTGGTTAGAAAAAAAGACTGGAAGAAAATACATCAAAATATAATGAGTGATTGATTCTTATCAAGCAATGAGACTACTAATGAGTTTTATTATACTTTTCTAAGCTTTTCTAAATTTCTGTGTTACTGCTTGAATTATTTTTAGAATATTTTTCTCTTTTTTTTTTACAGCTACTAGTATCTATTCCTATGGGAAATTATTGGTACAATGGTGAAAATAAAGTTTTTCATAACATCTTTTAAATCTAAAGAGGGGTGCACCTGGGTGGCTCAGTCAGTTAAGCATCCAACTTTGGCTCAGGTCATGATCTTGTGGTTTGTGGGTTCGAGCCCCGCATCAGGCTCTGTGCTGACAGCTCAGAGCCTGGAGCCTGCTTCCAATTCTGTGTTTTCCTCTCTCTCTGCCCCTCCCCTGCTCATGCTCTGTTTCTCTTTCTCTCTCTTTCTGTGTCTCTCAGAAATAATAAATAAATATTAAAAACAAACAAACAAACAAACAAATAAGAGAGGCTTATTTTTCCATCCCACCCCCCTTTGCAGTCTGTCTTTTGCAGACAAGAAATCAAGGCTCAGAGGGTACATCCAGACTGGTGCTCAGGGAATGTGGCCCCACAGGAGAGACTGAACCAGTTAGTTCTAGGACAATTCCAGCCTGTGGCTCTATCAGCTAATGCTCTGGTTCCCCTACCCTTTTGTACTCACAGCCCTCCCAAAGCAAGATAAGCCATGAATTTTTCCTGCTCCAGGTACTTCTCTGGACTCTAGTTTTCCTTCTCTGACTCACAAATAAGGCTACATCTCTGACTCTGTGTTTCCAGATTCTGTTTCAATGCAGACAATTAGATGGTAAATAATTCAAGAGAACGGAAACTGGCAAAGTGGTGTGTGATGTCCAAATAGCTATCTTGTTTACCCTCTGGTGTAAACTTCAGGCTCATCTGCAAGTCAGGAGCCCTAGGAGTAGATAAAATGTGCAAACACGGGAATCTTCCTGTTTCCATTCCTTCCCATTGTTGAATATTGTTGAGAGTGGGAAACAGTTTCCCAGTTTGGTTAGCATAAAACAGCGTGGCTTTGGCAGACAGACTCAGATAACTTGGGCAAGTCTGATGTTCCTCCCACAGTGGGCTGGGTGTACAGAGTCCAGAAGCACCATCTGTCCTTGGGGTAAGGATTCATGATTTCAAACTGAAGTCCCAGCACTATCACCACCCATCCTCCATTTCTTCCTTCTGTGCAGTGAGGGAGACCCCTTTCACTCGGCCCTTCTACACCCGCCCATTATTAAAGGAGCAGTCTTAGCTAAGACTGTTTGAGTTACAGGTAACATAAGCCACATTTACCTTGCTTAAGAAGAAAAGGCTCTCATAAAGCCAAGGGCAAAAACATAAAGCTGGCCCAGCCTCTCAAGAGACTGGAACTAGCTCAGGCGGAAAAGAAATTTGTGGCTCAGGTAACCAGGGACTCCACCATCGTCTGGGCGCTCCTATGCTTCTCCTTTCTGCGTGAAGACTTCATTTCCTCCTACTGGAGACTGGCTTCTTCCATGAGCATGAAAGACTGAGCCAGTGGAATATTCCAGACTTATTCTCATGCCTTAGTCCCACACCTCCCACCTACTGCAAAAATAAAAAGGTTCTGGCTCCCCCTTCCAGTGCAGAAGAACTTTAGTTGGTCTACTTGGGCCACCTGTCCTTGCTGTAGTAGAGATGCAGAAGAGGGGCCATGGCATGATCTGGGCTAATTCAGCCACATATGCCTTTATGACCATGCCATGGCTAAATTTTGAAATGATTTAATAGGACTTACTTTTCTGGATAGAATGCAGTAGGTAGCAACAATTCAATGTTCCTGGTGAAACAACTAGAAAAAAAGCTGGATAAGTTACAGAAATACTATTTTAAAAGATATTAGAGAGTTTTGGTAGCAACAAGGACTGATGAGCTAAAATTCTGGAGAGAAAAGAGCCTTTTCTGAATGAGCTGATAATCTCTGACCACTTTCTCCCCTTGGGGAAATTGCCAAAACTGGGCACAGGCCAAGGATAGAGGTTGACCCAGGCATAAGGTTTTTACTGGGACAAAGAAGTCAGTAGAGCTTTTGTTGGACGGTGTGATCTGGAGGAGCCTAATAGTGGAATCTAGAGTAGCTCTAAACACATCCTTAGTTTTCCCCATGGGGGGCATTTGCTGAATTCCGAGATGGAGTGGGAGACACTGCACTAGAAGTATCTAATAGCACAGGGAAATTTCCCAGACTTTCAATACATAGGAAACAAAGTCCTATTAGAAGGAGGAGGGCTGCATCAAACATAAGATGGGTGTCCCCTTCAAGATATTTGCTAAATTAAAAAAAAATTTTTTTGATGTTTATTTTTGAGAGAGACAGAGACAGAATGAGAGTGGGTTGGGGCAGAGAGAGAGGGAGGCACAGAATCTGAAGCAGGCTCCAGGCTCTGAGCTGTCAGTACAGAGCTTGACGCAGGGCTTGACCTCACGAGCTGTGAGATCATGACCTGAGCCGAAGTCAGACGCTCAACCGACTGAGCCACCCAGGCGCCCCAATATTTGCTAAAATTTTAAACTGTGTGGGGCAAGAGACCAAAGAGCCTGAGCTCCTAAGAACAGACTGAATCGTCTATAGGCTTTGAGCGTTGGAAAGACAGAGACCTGCCAGGCTATCAATCAAAACCTTGCATGGACTCCCTCCAAGTAACAAGATAACCCAGTGTTGGACTGGACTAATAAAGCTGCAGTCAAGCCCCCATGTGGCTGAATCCCTGACTAGATTGGGACAATCTGCCTCTTACCCCACCTGGTAACAGAAGAAAAAGAGAATCACCACTGGAGGGAAATAATATCATCTACAGCATTTATGGTTCCTTTATATAGTTATGAGACATGTGAGGAGCAGGGAAATATGACTCATAATAAAGAGAAGAATCAGACTATGAAAGCAGACCTACAAATGATTCTGATATTTGAGTTAGCAGACAAGGACTTTATTATAAGTATTATAAAACATGTTTAAGAAACTAAAGGAAAAGGACACGATATATGTGAAGATAAAGAATTTCAACAGAGAATTAGAATCTTATAAAAATCGAGTAGACATTCTAGAACTGATAAATGCAGTATCTGAAATTAAGAACTGATTAAAAGAAATATTTCCATACCTGTTAATTAATACCTACTGGCCTAAGCCTCTTGAGTTTCCTATCCTCCCCCTCCATGGCCATGTGGCCCTCCCTGGACAGCCTGGACTTCCTCATGATCCAGCAACTCCAGAATTTAGGGCTGATCCAGCCAGGGGCCTCCAGGACCTGCTACACCACTGATGCAAATGTCCCTTCTGATTGGTTGGCATCTGTACTTTCCCATCATCAACTACAGTAAAACCTTGGGTTTCGAGCAACTTGTTCTGTGAGTATTCCACAAGACAAGCAAACATTTCTAATAAATTTTAACTTGATAAATGAGCGATGTCTTGCAATATGAGTAGTATGTTATGCCAAATGTCACGTGATCATAACTGAGCCAATGGTTCTTAAAATTCGCTTTGATATACAAGTGCTTTGGGTTACAAGCATGTTTCGAGAACTAATTATGCTCACAAACCAAGGTTTTGCTGTATTTTGATGTCACTTCTTGGCACTGTCATTGAAAGTCCCTACCAGAACCAAATGATTGAAGTTTAGGAAGAATTCCCTGAAGGAGGCAATACCAGCATAAGAGGAAAAATGGAAGGACATGGAAAGGGATATTTGTTCACTTATGATACTCAGAAAGCCAGAAATCTGAGACTGAAGCCTGCTGTTTGCTAGTTGGCATTGTTTTATGTTTGCTCCCCACCGTGGCTAAAGAGAATTGAGCAAGCCATGGGAGAAGGGGTTGAATGAGGTGTCCACGTAGCTGGGTAAGTTTGCTCTGTTGCTAAGTCTCTTGTATCTGACTGACTGGTAGTCCCCACACCAGTTCTTCTCCAGAAGCAGCCAGGATAGCTTTAGTGACTTAAGTTCCTCAAAGGCAAAAGAATCTAGCAAGAACAACTGTCTCCCACAGCATAGGTTAAGAGAGCAGGTTTTAGAGACAGACAGCTCTAGGTTCAAATCCCACATCTGCCATTAACTGGTTGTCTGACCTTGGGCAAGTCACTTTATCTCCCCTGTGCATCTCACAAAGTTTGTAGCAAGCACTGTTGGTTAACTAGCAGTTTCTTCCCTTCTCTGCTGGAAGAGGCCTCATTTTTTTTTTTCTCAGAGTGTTTCACTTCTTTCCCTCTCAACTTGGGTTGAATTGCGCTTCATCTAAGCCCATTGCAGTGATCTTACTCGTGTCAATGATTGGATTAGGTATGTGTGTACGGTGCAGTTCTGGCCATTGAGATGAGAGGGATGATCCAGGGGAAGCTTCTTGGAAAGCTTTTCTTGTACTTAAAAAAGAGATGCAAGGAAGACACTATCCCTCTGCTAAACTTTGTCTTGTTCCATGTGGCTCCTGGAAATTCAACAGCTATTCTGCAGTCATGAGGGGTACTACCCTGGAGACCAGAGCCAAATGAGCAAAAAGGTGGAAAGAACCTGGGTCCCTGATAACATCATGAGCCTCTAAGTTAACCAAGCTTCAAGCTGCCCTTGCTAGGAACTGCTCGTTACAAATAAAATAACTCATTTCCTTATGTTTAAGCTACTTTGAGCCCATATTGTTTTTGAGGATTCGGTTCATAAAATAATTTAAGTAAAGCACCTAGCACAGTTCCTGGTATAAAAGTGCTAAAAGAAATTACAGGTATTATTATTGCTATCATCATTGCTTTTTATCATTATTATTTCTATTTCACTTAGAGTTTCAGCTCTGGTTATAGGGGAGGATAATAAGTCTGACATTTAAAGATGTGATGATAGTGTTCACTGTGGCAGCACTTATACTAAAATTGGAATGATACAGAGAAAATTAGCATGGCCCCTGCGCAAGAATGACACCCAAACTCATGAGCGTTCCATATTTTAAACAGATAGATAGATAGGTAGATAGATAGATAGATAGATAGATAGATAGATAGATAGATAGATATAGATGTGATGATAGGGATGGGGGTGTCAGAGGTAAAGGAATGAATCCAGGTGCTTTGGCTCCTTGCCCAGTGCTCCTTCTAACAATGGTTTTAATTAAGGGTTCTGTGTGTGTGTGTGTGTGTGTGTGTGTGTGTGTGTGTGTGTGCGTGCATGCATGCACTCACAGGCAATAGGAACTAACTTGGGTTAGCGCAAACTAATAAGCAAAAAAATAATCTTTTCAAAGACTGTTGAGTGTGTCACTCAATTAAAGGAAGAGATTAACAAAGAAGATCTAGGCAAGGAAGGAATTAGGACAACTCCAGACACCTCAGCAGCTAGCATCCATGCACTTCATGCCATTGATGTGACTGCTTCAGAAATGTATGTCTCTGCATCTCTCCATCGGGATTTCTCAGATGAGAGAGTCTGGGTGAGGTGTCTGCACCAAGAGTAATCAGCTATGGCCTAGGGTCAGAGTCACACAGATGTGACTATTGAGGGGGTCACACTTGGTTATCAGGACCCTTCTGAAACAAGACAAAACTATGGTGAGCCCAAAATGTGCCTTGTGCTGCCACCATGCCCTTCCAAAACTGCAGGTTTGCACCAACCTTAAATGAAAAGCAGCAGCCCCAGGCCAAATTCTAAACATGCTCATAATTCAATAATGCCAAAGACAGTCTTTTTTCAGGATGTCTCAGAAAGGAAGAGGAAGAATGGGGCAAGGGACTAGACTGGACGGGAGACTCTAGAGGTCCTTTCTCAGGGCATCCAAACACTGACTTGGAATGTCCAGCCAGAAGGACCAATGCTGCCCTAACATTTGCAAAAATGCAAACGGTCCCATGTGCCCAAATGTCTAAATGTTTAAAAGCTATAAATTAAGCTATGCCCACTCATGTCCTGGGCTCCAATCAAGCTTTTCTCTCTCCCCCAGCCCACTGCTTTGAGATGTGGAAACTAAAGTAATAAGGTTCTCCCTGGGTTGTTCATGCCATCTGAGCTGTAGGTACCACAGACATGCCAGAGCAGGGCAGGAGCTGGTGCCAGGCCCCTGGGTGGTGGCTGGATGCATCCAATCCCAGGATATAGACTGACTCAGTCAAGCTCCCCTAAAGTTAGGGCAGGCAGATTATCCTCCTGCACACCTTACTTTTCCAATTCAATTCAAGAGTTCCAGGCAGTTCTAAGTGCCTCCCAAGTCTACAGCAACCCAACTCAGGAGAGAGTGGGGAAGGGGGAAGGGCAGGAGGGTAGTTAGAGAGGAATAAGTTCTGTCTCGACACCCATTTAGGTTGACTTGGGGCTCCAACTTAAACTGAAGTAGGCACTCTTTCCTTGATTTCCCAGGGCAGAAGCTGTGACTTTTGTCTCCTATCCCTCCCACTCATTGGCAGCCTCAGCCCTCATCCTCTGGCCTGAGGGGACCAGTTGGGCCCACACATGTCCCCTCCCTTCCTGATTCAATTTGTTACCTACCTTTTAGAAAACTTTCCTATGAGACCTGAAAAGAAGAAAATACACTTTTTGTTTCAATGTATACAATATGTGTGGCCAAGGGCAAGGGCTCCTATTTCCCTGGTCTGAGGCTAGTGCTAACTAAGGAGGACCTTGGAGATTATCTCCAAAATTGAGTCTACAGAAACTATGAATCTACCAAATTACCACAGTTGGTCCACAGGACTCAGGAGCAGATTGGAGGCTCCCACCATGCCACTGGCCAGTGATGGGATAATCCATAACAATCATAACCATCAAACTCAAACTCCTTAAATATATTTAAACCCATGACTTCATAGTAGTGCTTAAAAAACAAACTCTCTTTTGTCATCTTTTGAAGGATGCTAGGGCATGCAGCCTATTATTTTGAAACTAGTAAATAAAGAAAGAAATAGCATTTATTTTGCTGTTCTTTTTCTACCTGTGTGCCAGGATAATGAAATAGTTGATATTGGGAAGTTTTTCTGTATAGAAATATGCCAGATATAAAGTTTTTCTTTTTAGAGGTAAATGAAGAAATGAAGCTAAGACATGAAGTTAGCATATTAATATTTTGCAACTCTTTTTTTTTGTTTTTTAATGTTTTTTTTTTTTATTTTTGAGAGTGAGAGAGAGAGAGAGAACTAGTTGGGGAGGAGCAGAGAGAGAGGGAGACACAGAATTGGAAGCAGGCTCCAGGCTCTGAGCTGTCAGCACAGAGCCCAATGTGGGGCTCGAACTCATGAACCATGAGATCATGACCTGAGCCAATGTTGGATGCTTAACTGACTGAGCCACCCGGCACCCCAACATTTTGCAATCTTAATGAAATAATGGATCTATCGATGCAGTGATCATCAATGCCTGCTGACATCAGAAAAAGAAAGATAACAGGACATTATATGCCTTCCCGGTGTAAATGCAAAAAGCATTCTAGAGAAGAAGAGAAAAAAGAAGGAGGAAGAGAAGGGAGAGGAGGAGGAGAAGGAGGAGAAGGAGAACCTGAACCAGATTAAGTCTTTTGATCTAACTACCAGTTTGTAGGAAATACAAGATAAACGTTAAATGATACTATGGAGAGGCAACCAGCAATATCCAGACTTTGGGAAATTCTAGGACAAGAGACCTGGTTCCTTCAACAAGTAAATCACAAGGAATATGTATGATTCTAGATTAAACAGAAGTTAATATACATTTCATCCCATTGCAATCTTTAGAGCTTAAATCTTTACAAAAAATTTTTTGTAGGGGGTACCTGGGTGGCTCAGTCCGTTAAGCGTCTGACTTCGGCGTCTGACTTCAGTTCAGGTCGTGATCTCACAGTTTGTGAGTTCGAGCTCCACATCGGGCTCGCTGCTGTCAGTGCAGAGCCCGCTTCATCCTCTGTCCCTCTCTGTCTTCCCCTCCCCTGCTGTGCTCTCTCAAAAGTAAATAAACATTAAAAAAATTTTTTTAGGACACAATCAGGGAAATTTGAACACAGAATTGACATCAAGATGCTATTTGTTTTAGGTATGATGATATTGTGTTTACAAAATACTTACCTTTTGAGTGATATATTGAAATGTTTGTGGGTGAAATTATATGATGTCTGGAACTTACATCAAAAAAATCTGTGAGGAGGTTTAGAAATCACTTGCAGGGGTGGGTGCCTGGTTGGCTCAGTTGGTTAAGCAACTCTTGATTTCATCTCAGGTCATGATCTCACAGTCATGAGATTGAGCCCCACCTTGGGCTCTGCCTGAGCATGGAACCTGCTTAGGATTCTCTCACCCTCTATCTCTCACCTCCCACCTCCCTCTCTCTGTCTCTCTCTGTCTCTCTCTCAAAAAAAAAAAAAAAAAAAAAAAAAAAAAAAAAAAAGAGGAAGGAGTCACTTGGATAGGATCACAGAAAAGCCAGTTTGGCCATGAGGAAAGATTCTTGGAGTTGGGTGATGGGTACACAGTAGTTTACTGTGCGTCTCTCTGTACTTGCATATGATTGAAACTTAATGAGCACTTTAGGGGGTGCTGTGCTGTCTGCTAAGGTCTCTAAGATGAAGCAGGTGTGGTCCCTCCACTAGAGTATCTTACAGCCTGGTTCCCAAACTCTTATCACCATCACCTCTTTTATTATTCTTTTTCCTAGTGAGATTCATGTTTGAATGATTCTGATCACTAAATAAATGCATTTATTATGTAATAATTTAAAAGTACTGTTTCTTTGGAATGATTTGAAATGTTCAAGCATTTTTCTTTTGGAGAGCATTAAAGGAAGGCATGGCTGGGAACCCCAAAGTGGTCCAACTTTTTAATTTGACAGAGGTGGAAACTGAGGTAGACAAGGTCACCTTTCAGCAGAAGTGGGACTGAAGCCTCGTTCTTCTAAGCTAAGTCCATTGCTTTTTCCACTGCACAGAAGGTGCAGCTTGTCAGCTGAGCACAGAAGGTGTTTTGGGAGTGTGTCAATGATCTAGTTTACTAGAGTAGAAACAGTCACTGTATTAGCCTGTCACCTTCTCTTTTTAAGGCTGAGGTATGCCAGTTCCTTCAACTTTTCCTCATAGATTTTATTTACTTGTCACCTTCTGCAACTATTCTAAAACTGTCTGACACATTACCAGTTGGTTTAAATTTTCCCTTTATGACAGGTTGCTAAGCACTGACTTTCCTCACCCCTCTTCAGTTAAGAGTGGAACTAATTAAAGAAGTCAAGCACAGTCAACTCTTGGTGATCCAGGAGCAGACTGGCAAATTTTCCATCCATCATGGCAAAAACAAAGCAAAAAAATCACAAAGCCACCATATAATAGGAAGAGAATAACTATTGGTAAATACCACACTGTGTGATTTGGCTTAGAACATCCCTTCCTTACATTGATTCCTCAGAATGTTAAGGTTGGTTTATTGAGAAATATCTATGAATGTTTAGTACTTTATTTTGGATGTTTGTCACAAACACTTTCACTGAAGCTTTTCCGTGTTAAAGTGCACCTCAGCAATGTTTCGGTTGCAACGTCTTCTCCATCAAATAAGATTTTCCTGTTCAAAATGGCGGGACCACATCTCTGTCAAGCTGACAATGTAGAGTGAGCAACCGACCTTGGTTGCCAATGTTCTCACATGCAAGATTGAAATCTTTAAAAGCCCTTTTGGATGGTACTGTGGTCAGCTCTTGTCTCTGTTGGGAATTATTTGGTTTCCTTCCTGAATTTCCATCACGGGGAAAAAAGAGGCTTGATCTGCCCACAGCAAGAACAAAAAGCGGCTTTCACCGCAACTGATTGGAATGGAAAACCAGAATCAGATCCACCTCCGAAAAGCTTTCACGTGGAAAGGGATGAAGTTTCAGTTATCTGTTCCAATTCAAGAAGCTCCAGAGGCTTCTTGAAAATCCAGAATTGCTTATTTAAGTTAATAAAAGAAGAAATGAGAACTATATCTGGAGCCAAGTTCTGTCATTGCTACTCTCAAGGGTCCGGTAGAGTCTTCGAATCGCAGTATCACAGTTAGGTTGAGAGCAAGTGTGAGGAGCACTCGCAGTACCATGACAGTCCCTCAGGACAGGATGCTGGGTCCTCCCCCAGCCTGCCCACTCGGCCTCAATTCTTTCTTCTGATATGCCTGGGATACCTCCCAAGCCAACCTACTTATCACCCTGCTTCCCTGGTTTTCAGTGCTCCACTTCCAACCTAGAAACTCAAGCCTCGTAACCACAATGACATATCACGTAAGCTTAGCAAATTAGACATAGAAGAGAACTCTCCCCATTAGCTAAAGGCTATTTAGCGCAAAGCCTATGGGGAGGTGGGGATCATAATTAATGGCAAAACATTAAAGGCATTTCCATTAAAGTAAAAAACAAGACAGACAACTATCACTGTAGTGTACCAATGCAGAGGGCAAGCAAAAGAATGAGAAGCATATGCCTAAGTGAGGGGGAAAGAGGGCTTCCTGTTTTTCTTCTGCCCTCATTGCTGCTGGCTCCTCATTCAACCTTGGTTTTTACCACTCAGTCTGTGCCGAAGCAGATAGAAAATGGCCTGTAGTTTAAAATAACTATGTGGTGAGAGAAGTGGCATGTACTGATTTTATTGTCACCAGGTTGATCATTTCCTCTTGGTTCTCTGGAACCCAGGTAGGAGGCAGAATAGAAAATGGAAAAGAGAAGAAAGAGGAGGAGGGGAAAAACAATGACTTTCTGGTTAGGCTTCCATGACATAAACATGGGGGGGAAATACAAAAGGCAAGAAAGAATTAAGGGAGCAAGAAGGACAAATAAGAAGGAAAGGGACAATGGCTATGTGGTAGATATGGGTGAGCAGCAAGGAGCAGGAGAAGTAGAATCCAGAAGCGGAGAGCGAGGAGGAGAAAATAGCCAGAAAGACATCTGAATGCAGGACCTGCAAGCCTCATCATGACTGAAGGAGCACAGAGGTGTCTGAGATGGAGCTGGGTTAGCAGGAGGATTTAATAGGGAAAAAGGAGAGCTCTTGGATCAGAGGTAAAGTCTGGGGAAGCTTGCAGGCCTGAAACATGTGCCAGGTGCTCTGCTAAGTGGTTAATATCTGTTGTTTTATTAATTGAATCCTTGATCCCACTCTGTTATGTAGGTGCTTTTATTCTTCCCATTGTATGGATGAAGAAACTGGGGTTTAGAGAAATTAAGTATTTTGCTCAAGAGCAGTCTTTTAACGATAAGTGGATCTGGGATTCAAACCTGAGTCTGCTGATTCTGGAGCCCTGGCTGGGTAATCTTCAGTTTCTCTCCTCCAAATTCTTATCTGGCTTGACCCAATTTGCCTTCCAAGATTGGGTGTATTCAGTGTGGTAGGGGACAGATGGCTATGCGTTGTGTAGATATGTAAAGAGAATTTTCTCAGACTAGTAAAATTATGGATGCCAACCCTGTAAAACCCATGTTATACGAGGAAACTTTGGAGGAGCTGGGTTGATTAGTCTAGAAGTGAGAAAGTGAGAAAGGTGGGTCATTGGATATTTAAGGGACTGACATGGCAGAGGCAATGATCTCTTGAGTCGTTCCAGGGAGGAGACCGGTTGCTGTGACAGGGAAGCAGAGTAGAGTTCAGTCTTGGAACAGGCTTTCCGTTGAGGTTTTCTATAGCCACTTTATTCTGTAGAAGCTCCCCATTCCTGAAGGTGTCCAAACCAAGTTCCCATTGTTCATTCATCCACTCGTACAAATTCTTGTGGAGGATCCACAATGTGCCATCTCTTTTCCAGAGACTGGGGCGCAAAGGGCAACAAGACAAACATACACACTACACTCCAGGGATTTCGCTTTAGTGGGGAGAACGCACAATAAACAAGTAGAGAGAGACCAATATTTATATAAACTACTTACAAAGCAGGGTGTGTGTTACGAAGGAAATGAACGAGGAGGACCTGAGATAGGAACTAAAGGAAGGAACTGGAGTGGACCCAGTCAGTGTTCTGCCAAGGGTCCCTGTCATGCTTTCTGTGTTCCTGTCTCCCAGCTTCTATGCACTTTTGCTAAAAGGACAAGTTCTTGCAACTTAGTTCCAAAGGTAACCCTTGGGTCGCTGGAGCTCTTGGCCCACATACACAGAGAGCTCCTAACCCTCCTTGGCTCCGGACTCAGCTAGCAGAATAGGAGTGTGAAAGCCCGGCCCTTGTCTTCAGCAAACAAAGTTCTGGGTACAATGCAGGCTTCCAGGCTTCTTTTTTGCTTGGTGTCTTGTGCTTCCCTGTTCAGCTTCCCCCACTCCCTTACTGGTTCCTCCTGGAGCACTTCTTAATGAAAATACTTGCTCGTGAATCCTTGTCTCAGGGAGTGCTTCTGGGAACTCAACTTCGAGTAGGGAGAGAGTCATGATCAGATTTACACTTTTAAAAAGTATCCTGGGGGCTCCTGGGGGCTCAGTTGGTTAAGCAACTGACTCTTGATGTCAGCTTAGCTCATGATCTCGTAGTCCGTGAGTTCAAGCCCTGCATTGGGCTCCGTGCTGACAGTGCAGAGCCTGCTTGGGATTCTCTCTCCTCCCTCTCTCTCTGCCTCTCTCTCTGCCCCTCTCCAGCTCGTGCTCTCTCTCTGTCTCAAAATAAAAATAAATAAAATTTAAAAATTAATAAAAATAAATAAGAAGTATCCTGGTTCCTGAGGGAGAAGAGACTGGGGGGTTGGAAGTGTGGGTGTAAGGAGGCCAGTTGGGGCTAGTAGTCTAAGCAAGGGCTGGAGGAAACTTGGTCTAGAAGCGTGGCAATGGCAATAGCAGGAAGAGGAGGGATCTAAGATCAGTTTTGAAGATGGAATTCACAAGGTTTGCTTGGAAATGACTGAGAGAAAGGAGGGAATCCAGAGTGTCTCCTAGAGATATGTAGGAATATTATGGATAGAAATCCACTTATTGAATGGGAAGTAGAATTAGGTGACTCCAAAAGCCATGTATCCGCTTGAAAATACATCCACGATGGCGAGATTTAGCATCAAAAGATAGCAGCTGAGGACAGGTACACCTGAGAGTAGACATAAAAACACAGGGAACGCACACAGACTGGCATGTAGCTTGCAGAAATCATCAAAGCACCCCAAATTCCTTTTGAGTCATCTAATAGAGTGTTTCCACGTCCTGCTTCAGTGGTCCCTACCGCTTGAATCCAGACCATACTTGGCCTTGTGAAGTGTGCTGGGCCTTTGTCTGGGAGGAAAGTGTTTGCTGGCCTTCTGGCTTGGCTCTCTCATGCTCTTGCTGACTGATAACCTTGCTTTTTTAAAGAACAGATGCTAAGTTGTTGTCATTCTGCTGAGTAACTGAGCTCTTGCTAAGTGCCAGGCGGTTTGGTTAGTCCTTTGCATGTATAACCTCATCTAACAGCTCTTCCAGATGGTGCTCTTGTAGCCCCTTTGGGGGCTGAAGCCATCACAACTTAGCCACTTGTGCAGAACCAACTAATCCAAAAGTGGCTGAGATGAGATAGGAACTAGAAGTCCCATGCCATGCCCCAAGTTCTCCACTGGTATGATGGAACCAACTGAAGAGAAGTTGGAGCCTGAGTGCTTTCTCTGCCTATACAAAACCACAATCCCTCCCAGTGGTGTTGAGCCCCAGAGCAGCAGGGCTGGTTCTCACCCACACCTGCCAGAGCCTTGCAGCAGACGCACCCACTACCCTCTGTTCCCACCCAACCCCAGCGACCCAGTTCCTCATGGCACCTGTCTAGCTCTGCTCCACAAAGCAGGGCTCCCTGATCCCATTCTTAGGTTCCTAGAGAACAATGCAAGCTCTTGAAGAAGTTTGCTCTCTCGGTGGTTTAGGAATTTCCTTAAAGATGAAGCCAAAATAATTTAATTAGGGGCACTTCAGATCCATTCAACCCGTGTTCACCAAGTCTTGCTTTGTGCTAGACTCTGAGTTTGCAGTGAGTTGAGGAACACTGGTAAACATGGTCCTTGACGGCAGGGAGCTCACAGTTAATGCCAAGCACGTTGCCAGGTGACACATATCTAGAAGGCTGACTATTCCTAATTCTCTGGAGAGACTTCAAGGACCTTTTCTAGTTTGAGGGGCTCTCCAAGTCCAGAAACGCTTCTTGCCACAAATGAAAACAGTAAAGGATTGGTTAGCTCACTGATAAAATATTCCATGCCAGGAAACATTCCTGAAAGCTTAAAAAGAATTCTGAATTACATGGGTTTCATAATATATCGATTGGATACTATGCAACCATTTACATGAAAAGGAGATACATGGTGTTCCTGGCTAATGGTGATTACTTCAAAATAGTGAAATTCCTGGTGGTTTTTGTTTTCTTTACTATGGTTGGCTTTAAATGTTTGATTTAAAAATAATTCATTCAGGGGCACCTGGGTTGCTCAGTCGGTTAAGTGTCCAACATCGGCTCAGGTCATGATCTCACAATTTGTGACTTAGAACTCCGCGTCAGGCTCTGTGCTGACAGCTCAGAGCCTGGAGCCTGCTTCAGATTCTGTGTCTCCCTGTCTCTCTGCCCCTCCCCTGCTTGTGCTCTGTCTCACTCTGTGTCTCAAAAATGAATAAGTGTTAAAAAAATAAATAAAAATCAAAATAAAAATAATTTATTCAGAACCCTATCTGCAAAGGCCATACATACTGATTCCAACTATATGGCATTCTGGAAAAGGCAAAATTATGGGGAAAAGATCAGTGGTTGTCAGGGCCTTGGGTGGAGGGAGGGAAGAATGAGGAATGAATGGGTGGAGCACAGGATTTTTAGGGCAGTGAAACTATTGTGTATGCTATCGTAAGATGGATACATGTCATTATACATTTGTTAAAACCTATGAAATATACAACACAAAGAATGGACCCTTATGTAAACTATGGATTTTAGTTAATAATAACATACCAATACCGGTTCAGCTGTAACAAAAGGACCACACTCAGGCAAGATGTTCCTAATGGGGGAGACTGTGTGCATGTTGGGAGAAGGGTGAGATTGTACAGAAGAACTCCCCATCCTTTCTGCTCCATTTCTCTGTGAACCTAAAACTACTCTAAAAAATAAAGTCTGTTGGGGCTCCTGGGTGGCTCAGTCAGTTAACTGTCTGACTCTTGATTCTGGCTCAGGTCATGATCTCACGGTTCATGGGATCGAAACCCCATGTCAGGCTCTACACTGACAGCACAGAGACTTCTTGGGATTCTCTCTCTCCCTGTCTCTCTGCCCCTCCCTCACTCATGTGTGTGCGTGCACTCTCTCTCTCTCAAAATAAATAAGCATTAAAAAAAATAAAGTCTGGGGCGCCTGGGTGGCTCAGTCAGTTGGGCGTCCGACTTCAGCTCAGGTCATGATCTCACAGTCCATGAGTTCGGGCCCCGCATTGGGCTCTGTGCTGACAGCTCAGAGCCTGGAGCCTGCTTCCGATTCTGTGTCTCCCTCTCTCTCTGCCCCTCCCCTGGTCATGCTCTGTCTCTCTCTGTCTCAAAAATAAATAAAAACATTAAAAAATTTTTAGAAAAAAATAAAGTCTGTTAATTTAAAAAACCCTATTCTACACATGCAGAAAAATACAGAGACGATAATGAGCACATTCAATCACCACATAGATTTAATGTCTTAAGATTTTGCCATGTTTGTTTTTAGATCATTTTTCAAAGAAATGACAAATTATAGAAACAAAGCCTCTTTATATCTGTCCTAATTTCAACCTCTATCCTCCCTGTCCTGAGAAAATTCCTTCCATTTATTTTTCTATACTTCTTA